>NC_058408.1:4151896-4274771 GCF_002201575.2 Neomonachus schauinslandi | reverse complement strand
CTTCCTTCCTTCCTTCCTTTCTTTTTCTTTCTTTCTTTCTTTCTTTCTCTCTCTCTCTCTTTCTTTCTTTCAGATTTTATTTATTTATTTGAGAGAAAGAGAGAGCACAAGCAAGGGGAGCTGCAGAGGAAGAGGGAGAAGCAGGCTCCCCGCTGAGCAGGGAGCCCGACGCGGGGCTCGATCCCAGGACCCTGGGATCACGACCTGAGCTGAAGGCAGATGCTTCACATACTGAGCCCCCCAGGTGCCCCTCAATATCATTTCTACATGGACAAGAGACCCCGTAACAAAGAAGCTGTTGCTTCAAGTGTTCACTCTTTCTAGTCTGTGCCGTTGATATTGCTGGTTGGTAGGGACAAGTCACTTATCCTGCTTGGGCCTCAGCTTCCTGGTTTGTAAAATGAAGGCAAAACTTGCCCTGAGGACAGGTCACTCCCTTAAGCCACCAGCAAGCAGGTGGCAGAGACTAGATCTCCCGATCCCCTTGCTTCTTTCCTCATGACCCCAGTAACTCACAGCTTGCTGTGAAAGTCAGATGAGGTGAGGAGCTGAAAGGCATTTTATGTTTTGAGAAGTGATGTGAAGATCAGTATGATTATTGGTGGGGATTTATGCTCCTTAACAACACGAGTGGCAGACTGAGGCCTCTGCTTGTGGAGAAAATCACTTCCCCTCGCTGCTTTGTTTCTCCTACAAGCCTCAGGGGAATGGCTTGTAGGCTTTTTGAAGAGTCGACTAATATCAGGCTTAAACTACAGTTAATGAGGCTTCTGTTGGCCTTTTCCAGTGTGTGAGTCTTCTGTGATCTCACTGTAAGCTAGAGCTAGCTGTCCTCTGCCGCCAGGTGACATCACCCCTTAGGTAAAGCGTGTGTGCTGGTGTGTGCACCATATTCGTGCGTATGTGTGTGGGCGTGTCTATGCATGTCTCTCTGCATGTGTGTGTGTGGGCGTGGGCATGTCCGTGTGCGTGCATGCGTGTGCACATGTGTGCATGTGGGCGGTGTGTGCGCAGTTGTGTGCGTGTGTGGGGCTCTGTGTGTGCACGTGTGTGCGTGTGTGGCCCTTTCAAGAATCACGAGGATCCCATGTTCCCGTGTTCTATCTCCCTGGCTCACAGCCGCGCTCCGGTGCCGGTGAAGTCTGTCCCCAGGGAAGCCCTCCGGAGAGGAAGACTCTAAGACAGGACATTGCGAGGAGTCCTGGAGCCAGAGCAGGCTGCCTTCGATGGGACCTCATCAAGGACCAGTCTTTGGAGGGAGGTGATGGGGAGGCAGCCTCTGAGGTGGTTGGTCCCAGGAGCAGCTAAGCCGGTGCATGGGGCCTGCCTGTGTCCCTTGCCTGGCCTGGGGGGCTGGAGCCGGCTGGGCTGTCCCCAATCCCGCTGCAGCTTGGGGGGCGCTGGCTCCTCCCACAGGGGGGCTCAGGCTGTGCAGTTGGGGGGTCCGCACCGGGGTCAGCTCCTCCCTCTCCAGCCCACTGGGAACCCGGGGAGGGTGGGGGGGCAGATACGTTCCTGAGAGGAATGAGCTTCCTTAAGAGGGTTTGCTCACCAACAATAATAGCACTGTAGGATTCTTGAAACTGAAGAGAGTCTCAAACCTTACGGGACAAAGTTCCTGTTTCACAGATGAGGACGCTGAGGTCCGAGAGCTTCAGTGATTTGTCCCAGTGTCTGCCACCCAGCAGGACCTGGTAGGGTGATAGTGCTCCCTGATTTCTCATTAAAGGATCTTTTCTACGGAATCTTTTTTGTAATCAGGAAGAAGACAGTCTTTTGATGAATAACTACAGGAGGGTTAGGGCAGATGCAAGAATTACCTGATTCATTATCTGGCAGCAGTAGCCTCTCTAAGAGAAATGGCTCTGAGTTAGTTTTAAGAAACAATCAGGGTCACAAAAATGCACAAATAAATTGTAATGTCCCATTCACATTTCCCAGGCTCTTCATTTCTCTTTCTGTTTGTGGTTCCAACTTCCAGTGTCCTCTATCTTAATAAACTAAAAAAAGTACCCATAGGAGCCTCTAGAGCGTGTCTACCTTTCTCCTTCCTCCCCCTCCTGCACCCCCTCCTCTTTCTTGTCCACAAACACTGGTTCTTCTGAAAGCCCCAAAAGGAAGAGAATAGGAAAGGCTCAGTTCCTTCATCTTGATCCCCACTGACTGATGTCCTTTGGGGCTGGGGAAGGGGGAGCTGGGCTTAATTCCAAGGCTATGTGCAGCCAAGAACTGGAAATGGAACACTTAGTTTTCTTCTTCTATTTAAAAAAAAATTATTTTAAGTTTATTCTCCAAAGGTAGACCCTGAGACATGGGCTTGGGTGCAGATAGTTTGTCAGGCAGGTGAATGAGAATGCCCAGGTGAGACAGTGAGCAAAGTGGGACAGGGGAGTTTGGTTGTTTAAATCAGGACCCAGATACGGTCCTCACATTTCATTGGTTTATATATCTCTTAAACCTCTTCATAGGCTCCCTGTTTGTCATCTTTTCCCCTTGTAATTTATTGAAGAAACTGGGTCGGGGCGCCTGGGTGGCTCAGTCGGTTAAGCCATCTGACTCTTGGTTTTGGCTCAGGTCATGATCTCAGGGTCCTGGGATGGAGCCTCCCCTTGGCTCCACGCTCAGTGGGGAGTCTGAGTGAGATTCTCTCGCTCTCCCCCGTCCCTCCCCACCTCAAATAAATAAATATGGTCTTTTTACTGATTGGATCCCCATGGTAAAACTTAATATGTTCCGCCATATGCTGTATTTCGTATACATTATTATTAGATATAAAGGTAGAAATTTGTCCCAGTTTAATAAAGATGATAAAATAATGATAGATATTCTGATTGTTAAGCTCCATTCATTTTTATTATCACTATTTTTTATAATAGACTTTATATTTTAGAACAGTTTTAGATTTACAGAAAAATTGGGAAGATAGTACAAAGTGTTCCCCATATACTCCCTACCCCTGACAATTTCCCCTACTATGAAACTTGTACTTTAATATGGTACATTTGTTGCAGTTAATGAACCAATATTGATGCATCATTATTACCCAAAGCCCCTGGTTTATTCGGATTTTCTTAGTCTTTACTGAATGTCCTTTTTCTTTTTTCTTTTTTTAAAAGATTTTATTTATTTGACAGAGAGAGGCACAGCGAGAGAGGGAACACAAGCAGGGGGAGTGGGAGAGGGAGAAGCAGGCTTCCCGCTGAGCAGGGAGCCCAATGCAGGGCTCGATCCCGGGACCCTGGGACCATGACCTGAGCCGAAGGCAGACACTTAACGACTGAGCCACCCAGGCGCCCCTGAATGTCCTTTTTCTATTGGAAGATTGCATCCAAGGTGACATGACATTTATTGTCGAATCTCCTCAGCCTCCCCTGGGCGGTGACAGTTCCTCAGACCTTCCTGGTTTTTGATGGCCCTGACAGTGTTAAAGAGTGCTGGTCAGTATATTGTAGTGCGCTCCGTGATGGGCATTCGTGGGGCATTCCTCTCATGATTAGACTGTGGTTGCCGGTTTGGGGTGGCTGATCACAGAGGGGAAGTACCACTTGCATCACATTACAGCCGGAGCACAAAACTGTGACATGATCTGTGACTGTCAGTGTTGACTTAGCCCCCTGGCAGAGGTGGTGTTTGTGGGTGTCTCCCCACCCTGCCTCCCCGCCTCCCTACTCATTGGAAGGGGGACACAGGGCAGGGCCCACACATCTGGAGGGGGGTCACCCCCCCCAACCTCTCCTAACTGTCTCCTCCTTGAGGGGGGAGTCTGTATGTAAAGTCATTTGGAATTCCTCTGCGTGAGATGTCTGTCTCTTCTCCCACATATTTATTTACTGAATCCTCGATTTATATCACTATGAACTCATAGATATTTATTTTACATCTTAGGCTGTAATCCAATGCTGCTTTATTTTGTTGCTGCAATTATTCAAACTCTTTCATGAAGTTGGGTCTCGTATCACTCTGACACCCCCCTTCTCATTGTGGGTTATTACTTACCACTTTTCAGCACTTCCTTAGCTTCTGGGCTCCGTTGGCTTTAAGGAAGAGAAACTCTATTTGCCTCAAGTCTTGAGTGAGGGGATTACATTTTATGGTAGGAAGTACACAAAGATTACTCTCCTCGTCTAAGGAAATGTGATGGCTAGTTTTGCTTGACTTCCTAAACCCCTGCGGTCAACAGCCCACGCCGCATCCCGATCCATGCTTAATCCTTTGAGCTCCTTCCAAGTTATATGGCCCAAGTCACAAATTCTCTGTCAGGAAACTTACGTATGAGGTTCTAGCCCCTGATTCGATTCTCCTTAACTTTGTTGAACAAGACATTTAAAAACCGCCTGACTTGCAAATGGATTTATTTCCCTAATTTCCAATTTCTCTGATTTATACTGAAAAGACTTTATCAAGACTTATCGAGTGACCCTTAATTTTATCCATTGCCCTTTAGAAATCTCTGTTTAACCCGACATACATAGAAAGGTTTAGAAAATTTTGGAATATTAATTTTAACACACCGGTGTCAATATAATATTTTGATAACATACATTTATTATGTACTTTCTAGGGGGAGCAGTAAAAAAATCTTCGCCTTGGAGATTTAACTCTGTCAGTGTGTGAAAGTTATCCGCGGTATAACCTAATGATGGTGGGCCGTCAGTTATCATGCTAGGACACCATGCATAAACGATTCCCCTGGGCACAAATGAGGCCTATGTTTACTCTTTCTAATGAGCAAAACCACTCTTCATTGTCAAACAAATCAGCCAAATCAACTTCTCTTCTGTCAGAAAAAGTCTGACTTCATATTTAACCCAAATAAACATGCTATTATGCATTTCCATGACAACCAGCTCACTTCTGAACACAGTGACTAGCTGGGGATGAGAGGATCCCATTTCCTCTCACATCAATTTAAAAAGATGACAAGTTTAACTCCCTTGATTTTATAATATTTACAATTTAAATGGCAACATCCGTTACTCCCTATAAGTCAGAACTTTGCCTTTTTTTTTTTTTTCAAACAAGCCTTGTTTATCAATAAAATCTTGTTCCCAAGCTAAAGCAATGTTTAAAGTATGGATGAAAGGAATGAAACTTAATTCCTGCATAGTCATTGTAACAATCGGGACGGGTTACATCATTTGCAGGGCTCAGTGCAAAGTGAAAATCTGGGGCCTCTTGTTCAAAAGTTAAGTATTTCAAGATGGCAACGATGAAGCCTTAAGGCTGGCATATGGACTCTTCTAGGCAGGGACCCTCGAAGAGCAGGGCCCTGTGTGATCCCCACGAAGCTGGCCTGGACAATAGTTCTGTCCGTGGAGACCCTAGTCCCATTCTTAGTGTAGGCCAAATCCCGTGTGGTTAAGAGTTTCCAAATTATAACAATAACATCACCAGGACACTCTTTGCATACATTTTGTTCTCTGTAAATGTGGACACAATGTATTGACTGGAAGCATCTGTGGGTTTTCCTATCTGTAAGTCATGGGACATTAATCTACCACAATCTTTTCCATACTCTGGTGCACAATTTTCTTCGTGCCTCAGTGTCCTCATCTGGTAAAATGGGGATAATGCACGTACCCTGAATTGTAAGGACTAACCAGGGTAATACGGCAACGCACTTAGAACGGTGTCTGTAAGGCTTCTTGGTATAATTATCATTATTGTCACCGTAATTATTCTGTCATTTCATTCACAATACAGACTACAATTTTATCAGAACATGGACTTGATTTAATGGCAGTGACAGAGTCGGCATATAAAATCTTTTCCCCATTAACAGTATACCAGGAGCATAACCCTTTCCATATTTATGCAAGATTTTCTACTTTTCACTGGAAAAATAGCTACACTAGTGAGCGAGCTGACTCAAACCAGCCCTGAAAACTCGATTTAAATGGGAACTGACTGGGTCCTCTCTGCCCCCAGCTGCCACACGCGAACGTGGGGCTGCCGCTGGCGACTGGCCCAAGCACCCGCGTGGGTCACTGAAGACAGCACTGGAGGTGCCATCTGCAGGGACATGGCAGTCATCATTAAATGAGCCAGAAGGATATTGTTTCGATTGCTACGGATTCTAAATCTTCACGCCAGCATTAGAATCGAACCTCTTCCAAATCCTAGGACATTGAAGACCAGAGAGAAGCAATAGCCGCACAAATTAATATGTGCTCCTCTCGCTCTAAGGGGATCTTCAAACCGGTATCTCATTGAAGAGTCAAAGTGTTAATTCCCCCACATTCCTGACAACGAGGACGCACACTCACTGAAGGCTGATGGTGAGGGAGCGGAGGGTTTAGCTTTAATACCTGTGAAGAATGGCACCCATAGAAAGCAGAAAACCGTCCGGTCTCAGGAAGGATTAATGCAAATCCGGCTGGAGAAGCCACCAGGTGAGCCAAGGGTTCCCTGTGCAAGAACTCACGGAAAGTACTCTGAAGTGAACACGGAAGGTCTAAACACCTCCCTCGTTGCAAGTACTCGTGTGAAATTCAAGATAAAGGTTTAGTCTCATCTTTGAAAACCAGTGTTTCCCCCCCTTTAAAGGGAACGAGGAGTCCCCCTTTTCCCCACGAAGAAAGGGAGCCACTTTAATATGTGTCTATTCCCATGACTCTTATATGAATGCGGATCTCCAAAGCCTAGGGATTTTCCACAAGAGAGCAGGCCCTTCTGGTTAGGTTTTTTTTTTTAAGCTTATTTATTTATTTATTGAGAGAGAGAGAGCAGAGGGAGTGAGAACATGAGTAGGGGGGTGGGAGGGGCAGAGGGAAAGGGAGAAGCAGGCTCCCCGCGGAGCAGGGAGCCCGATGCGGGGCTCGATCCCGGGACCCTGGGATCATGACCTGAGCCGAAGGCAGACGCTTAACGACTGAGCCACCCAGGCGCCCCTGGTTATGTTTTTTATTAGAGGGGTGGGTAGTCTGCCGCACAGAGCCAGATGAGTGTCAGAGAGCAGGTGCACAAGGCATGCAAATGAGCACAAACAGTGTTACATAAAGCATTTGAGAAGTTAGCTCCATGAGGACTGTGGACTCCACAAGACGACTCGACTGGTCTGACGCAGACACATGAAAGCATAGCTTTGATTCAAAGCTGGAAACCTTCCACAGGAGCCTCACACCGCTGGAAGCTGTACGGAGGCGGGCTAAGGTCAATCTGGGGCGGGGGGTGGACGGGGGGGTCAACGCGGCTGTCCTCATCCTCGGTCCTAATGCTCAGTGAGAGCGAAGGCCTTCTGGTACGTCTCTTGGTTTTCACGGCTCTGTAAGAACTCAATTTTATTCACACCTAGAATGAAGTGCGTATGTGTGTGTGTGTGTGTGTGTATAAAAATGTGAAGCTTACTGATAATTTTACCAGTAGCTTTCCTCACAAAGAATTAATTCATTTAATTTTACAGTCTGAATGTTCTATAAATAAATTACTGTACATCACATTAGATGTTTTCATTCTGTTGTTTGGCAGTGTTTTATGATGAGGATCACAAAGCAGAATTGTCGTTATGAGAAATACATGTTATAGGTGAGAGTCATTATGTGTAAGTATTGGTGTTTTGCTTTCAATTCTACTTTGATTGTCCTTGTTGAAAGTTGAAAGTTGAAAAACTTCCACTATATTTTTATTAGAGCTTGCATCTCCCATAAAAACCCCAAACTGTTGCTTTTCTGTGTCCGACGGAATCCTCATGTCTGCTTTCTTCAAGATTCTGATTCCTAAGGAGGAATCTTAGCCACAGCCTGGCGAATTTCAACAGTTTTAAATAATATACAACACCAACGCCTTTTACTAGAAAGTGACAGTGGGGTTCAAACCTGAAATCAAATACTTCTGTATTCGTATCCTAGGGCTGCTGTCACAAGGCACCAGGAGCTGGGTGCCTGAAACAACAGAAACGGATATCGCCCAGTTCTGGAGGCTGGAGGTCTGAAATTGAGGCAACAGCTGGGCTGGGGCCCTGGAAATCCCATGGGGAGCATTCCTTGCTGCCTCCTGGCCTTTGGTGGTTTGCTGTTGGTCTTTGGTGGTCCTTAGCTGCATCTTCTTATAAGGACACCAGTCGTATTGGATGGATCAGCAACCCCCCCCCACCCCGCTTCAGGATGACCTCGTCTTCTTTTTTTAATATTATTTTATTATGTTGTTAGTCACCATACATCACATCATTAGTTTTTGATGTAGTGTCCCATGATTCATTGTCTACGTATAACACCCAGTGCTCCATGCAGAACGTGCCCTCCTTAATACCCATCACCAGGCTAACCCATCCCCCACCCCCCTCCCCTCTAGAACCCTCAGTTTGTTTCTCAGAGTCCATAGTCTCTCATGGTTCGTCTCCCCCTCAGATTTCCCGCCTTTCATTCTTCCCCTCCTGCTATCTTCTTCTTCTTCTTCTTCTTCTTTTTTTAAACATATAATGTATTATTTGTTTCAGGGGTACAGGTCTATGATTCAAAGTCTTGCACAATTCACAGCGCTCACCATAGCACATACCCTCCCCAATGTCTATCACCCAGCCACCCCATCTCTCCCACCCCCACCACTCCAGCAACCCTCAGTTTGTTTTCTAACATTAAGAATTCCTCATATCAGTGAGGTCATATGATACTTGTCTTTCTCTGATTGACTTATTTTGCTCAGCATAATACCCTCTAGTTCCATCCACGTTGTTGCAAATGGCAAGATTTCGGGTTTTTTTGACGGCTGCATAATATTCCATTGTATATATATACCACATCTTCTTTATCCATTCATCTATTGAGGGACATCTTGGCTCTTTCCATAGTTTGGCTACTGTGGACATTGCTGCTATAAACATTGGGGTGCATGTACCTCTTCGGATCACTACGTTTGTATCTTTGGGGTAAATACCCAGTAGTGCAATTGCTGGGTCATATGGTAGCTCTATTTTCAACTTTTTGAGGAACCTTCATACTGTTTTCCAAAGAGGCTGCACCAGCTTGCATTCCCACCAACAGTGTAGGAGGGTTCCCCTTTCTCCTGCAGGATGACCTCATCTTAACATAACTAATAATATCTGCAACAACCCTATTTCCAAATAAGTTCCCAGTCTGAGATGTTGGGGGTTCAGACCTCAATATGTATGTTTTTTTTGGGAGGGTTACAATTCAACCTTTCACAACATCCTATTATAAATTTTTTTTTTTATATCCAAAGGTGAAATTTTACTGGAGTTTTAATGATATTATCCAGATATTGGAAAAATTTGCATCACAAGATTTTTTTATCATAACTAACATACAACTAAATTTTAATTTTATATATGCCAATAACAATGTATGTTTGGTTTATGAATGATTAATTTTCAAATAATATATTTTACTGCTTAGATTTGTATTTCCAAAGGCTATTGTACAAACCATTAAGAAATAACTTATGGAAAGAATTTTGTGATATAGATTACTACAATCAGTAAAGTCCAGATTAAAATGATGTCGATCAAATGTGATTATTAACTTTTATAATAAATTATAAAAATCAGATAACATGTCAACTGTGCTCTTTCTCATTGCTGAGTTTGTAATAATCCAATGTGGTGTGAGACGAAAATTTTATGAAACGATATCATAAAAGGCATAATATTTCTTCTGCAAATGTGTGAGAACACATGTGCCAAACTGGGGTTTGGCTTTTGGAGGCAGGTAAGTCAGAATCATGGGTTAATATCAGAAGTCATCCCATTAACTTCATTAGACATCATGATTAAACTTCTCCGTACATTGGAGGAAAGAGAAGGGTATATAGTTCAAAGCTCATCAGTCTGGAAGCTAAGGGGTGGCAGGTGCTCCTCATTTGTTATGGTGAAATGGGAGGTAGGAGAGGACAGCCTCGGAGCTGCCTTGAGAACAAATGTGCTCAGATGGCTCAGCTCAAGGACTGACTCACACGGAAGCGGAGGCTCTGCAGACCGATTCACTTGCAAGGGCTTTGTGCACCCAGCTGTCTTGTAAGAGTTACTGGTTGGCTAAACTTAATGTCACATGTGGAAACTCGGCGGCAAAAGATCTGGGCAATGTACCCTTTTGCTTCCCAGGTATGGCAGATCAGGAAGGGGAGCTAGGATGTGGAGGAGTGGGTCTTGAGTGAACCAAACAAGTTTACAGAATTTACCCTGCCTTCCGTGGAAATTACCAACAGATGATGAAGTGACCCTATCAGGGAGTACAGGGCAAAATCATAAAACTACACAGAATGATGTCTGCAAAGAGAGAGTCTCGAGAGAATCTGGGCAACTCTTTCTGTGCGTGCTTTATCAGGGTTCACACACTTCTCATGTCAGTAATTTGTACTTCTGATGTCTGTTTCATTAATGTTTATTGTAGCAAACAAAAACAAAAACCTCAAGTGGAGTCTGTGCATTTTCTTGGAGAGGGAAGGGCAAACAGCCAGAGTGGAGCTCAGGAGACACGGGTTCTGTAGCCTGTCGAGTGAGAAGCTGAGAGACCGAGCGGGGTCTTTGAAGAAGAGGGTGGAACAGGCTGAATCCAGAGTCCTCGAGGGGAGGGTGGGGCCGGGGGGTCCTCCGGTCAGCACTGGGGAAGATGGCCGCACAGCAGGTGTACCTCAGACCTGCTCTCTGTTAGCGAGTGTTCTCCAGCAGACCCTGCTCATCACTGTTCCTGGCTCCTGGCCTGCAAAGTGGCCAGAGTCCTTGCACTTTGTGGGTCCTCCCAGGAGGCCATCGTAAGGGCGAGGGCACTGGACCAGGCAGGCCCGCCAGGCTGTGTGGTTTCGGTCCGGTCACCTGATGTCTCTGAGGTGTTGGAGCTGGGTGACCTCTAATGCCTGTCCCGTTCCGATGCTCAAATGTGTTTGCCCCTGAAGCGTGGGTGCTCTGTTCACGTTGTTTCCAGAGCCCTAGCACGGGAGCAATGGAGAGGGGTAGGGTGAGTCATGCCCATTCCTCTGTCCTGCCCATCGTCCTTGACTTTGGATCTGCACCCCCCCACCCCGAGCCAAGCCCTGCAGTAACACGGATGTCCAATGTGTAACCCACACTGTCGGGGAACCACTCTGCTTCCTCTCCTGGTAAAGCTTTGAATCTTGGCTTCCTGCTGTGGTTGTGAAACATCGTTGGCCTGACTGATTGCTCCCTCCACTCCTCTGGAGGGTCCGAGTCTAGGCTGTACCTGTCAAAGCCCCCGGGTGGAGGGCAGCTACGTTCATTCCATAAAATGGAGGTGAAGACCTTCTTCCTTCTGGCTCGGTGTTTTACCTCCTGGCTTTCCAAGAATGGCCACCCAAGGTAGCAGGACCTGGGAAACACAACCGGCTGCCCCTTGTTTCCAGGCTGGCAAACATTTTCTCACAGAGTTGGAACACCGGCAGGCTCAAGAGCCTTTTGTAGCCTCATGGCTTCCCCTCTTCTGGAATGATCCTGCTGCCTTGACCCTGGAGCCCAGACTCCTGGCCTGAGGGGCTGAGTCTGGGAAACCATTCACATTCACATACCAGCTGGGATGTCCCCATTGCTGTGGGTATAAATGCAGAAAGGGGGAGGTCTTGAGACAGTCACATCCTGGCCACCAAGGCCCTGGGGCCGTGGCTTCCCACACCCTCTCCATGGACATGTCTGGGCGGCTCAACTGCAAGCACAGAAGTGAGTAGACACGAGAAGCTGTTGCTGTTTCCCGGTGCTCACCACCCGCCATGGTTTTGCCCAGGAAGGGAGAGGTTGCCCGGGGCGGTGTCTGAGTTCTGGTCTGAGGGAACAGAGGCTGCTCAGAGCACATGCAGGGAACCCACAGCCTGGGGGAGCACTAAGGGGCAGAGTGGGACGTGTGGTTACCTCATTTGTACAGAGAAGTGAGAGAAGAGGTCTTTGTGTTCCAAGCCATGCAACTTCTTTCCTCTACTTTGCTCTCCCACAGACATGGGCAGGAAAGCCTTTGTTCCGCATCAAGCCAGATGATGTCTCTGTCCCACTTGAGGGGCAGCTAGAGAAGCCACAAAGTCCTTCACAGCTGTGGGGCAGATTCTGTCCTGCTGTCACCCATGGGGCAGTCTCTAGGCATAGAACATCCTGGAGCAAGAACATGCATCCTCCTCTCTGAAGAGAAGGGTCCGTGGGTGGTTCTGATATGTATTTCAAGATCCTACAGAGTGCCGCCCCTGGTCCAAAGCACATGTGTTGGGGCTGGGAACCTGGCCCAGGGATTGCAGAGCTCTAGGTGGGTAGGACAGCCAAGGTGGGGAGGAGTCTGGAGAAGGGATACTCTGTGGGACAGGGACACGCATTGTTCTGGGGCAGGAGCAGATGGTTTTTGTGGGGACGGTCTTGATAAGAACCAGTCTTTGGTGGGACACACTGGAGGTGTAAACGTGTGTGACTTCGTGCCGTCACCAGGTGAGATCGGCCGTGTCTCTGCTGGTAGCACCTTCGCTCCTCGTGTTCTGGCCGGGAGGGCACCATCGTGGGAGGTGTCTGTCTGGTGGTGTGCTCACCAAGTCCTGGACGTGGCCCTGAGGTCCTTCCCGCTCCTCTCGGAGCACAGAGTCCTGAAGGGCCAACTCTCCGAGATCAAACCTCCCTCCCGCCCCCGTGTGTGTCAGGCTCTTCGGTGTTGGTGTCAGCCACACGGTGGGTCCCACTTATCAGAACCCGGCCTCAGCTCTGCTGGGACTGCTTTCCTTCCTTCTCCAAAGCACCATCGTCTGAAGGGAGTGTTTAAGGGGTAACGAGCAGCCTACCGAAGTGGTAATCGTGGGGGATCAGAACGGAGGATTTTTTTTTTTTTTTTTTAGCTTAAAGGGACCTTAGAGACCATATAAAACAGTGTGGGGTTTTTTTGTTTGTTTTTTGTTTTTGTTTTTTTTTGAAGACATGATACCAAGTAAGACCTTATGGAACACACCACAGAAAAAATAATGCACGGGTTCCTCAAGCTGTTTGTCTTCATCATCTTGTGGGAAGTGTTAGCTGCTCTGCAATCCCTAACTCGTGCTCAGAGCCCCTGTTTTCCCAGCAGCACAATAGGAAACGTGACCCTTTAGGCCAAAGACCGAGAGAGCAAAGGCACTGTCCCGAGGGGAGTAGTCCAGCCCCGGGGGGAAAGGAGATGCAGCTCTTCTGAGGCCTTGCGGGGGCCCATGTGTTCTGGCTTCCTCCCAGCTCCTTTCTTCTGATAACTGAGCCCCACCCCACATGGAGGATGGTTCCTGGAGACAGTGTTTTTATTATGTGCTCTTAAATCACCGACAACAGTTGATTTGGACCAATGGTGATCTGACCTAGTCTGGACTAGGTGTGTTATTCCTCTATTTATACTTTTGAATCAAGACCAAGAGCTTATCCTTCAGTTGGAGCAGAGTTGAAGGATGCAGAGAAAGGGACAATTGCTTGGGTTCCTGGTTCTGGTTCCTAAAGAAGCAAAATCCTTTCCGCTTATGCTCCCTGCTGCTGGAAAAGTCTTTCCCGAAGACCCTACACAATATTTCTTCTGCCGTAGTTTCTACCAGTAAGAGACTTAAATTAGCAGCTGTCAGTGAATACTTGTTGCCGATTTTTGGGAGTCCAACCATTTGCTTTCTGTACAGAGTGTCTACACAATCAGTATTTGGCTTAAGTGTTCAGCCCAATCTTAAAGATAGGAAACTCTGTATAAATAATTTCATAAGATTTTCAATCTCTCTGTGAATATTTCTCAGCTGGCATTTCTGGTGTAATACAATATATCATGAGGAAACTTTCTGTTCTTTAAAATTATATCCTAAAAGGTAATAGGGATTATGGGGGAAATATGGTTTGGGGCGTGCCACGCAGAACTTCTCCAACAATGTAATGGGCTCAATGTCCCAAACAGTAACTATTCTAATAAAACTAATTTCGTGAATAAATTAAGATAAAATACACCAAATTTCGGACTTTACCTTAAAAAATAAAAATAAGTAAGTCTCACTTAGTTGGAAGGTTGTATCAGTAAAACTGAATAACAGAGGCAGAGGCAAATACAACAAGGTGGTCCTTCTAGGACAGAGCCAGGTGGGCTGCAAGGGACAGCATGTGACTCTGGGTTTCCCCGGTGGCTGTTTTCTGTGGTGGTGTCCTCCGCGGTAGTTGCCGTTCCTTGGTGGTGCAAGAAGCAGCTGGCTGAGAAAAACAATGACATCACATCTGGGTTTCCCCGATTCGCCCTCACTTCTCAATCCTGCCTGAGTTGGTTCAGGTTGCAGATGCTTTGGACAGAATGTACAAATGACCAGTGGCAGTGTTGCTAGGAGTTATCTTGAAGCTACATTTCCATAGCAAGTATATTTTATTATTATTATTATTTTTTTTTTACTTGACTTGAGTCATTCCTTCCAAAGTTGGCTCTGGCTTTGTTCGCTACATCAGAAAATGCCGAGACAGAAAGGACACTGCTCAGGGATGGCCCGGAGCATTCAAAAGCTGGCCAAGGGATTTCTTAAGGGGGGTGTTTGGCCCCATGGGCCAAACTTCAGAAGCATCAACAGCAACTTTAGTTCAGAAATCTGCTTGGGGTGATGATAAAGTTGAAATAGTAGTGAGCACCCAGGAAGGACCTTCCCCAATTGTTCCCACCTGAACGAATTCTTTTTTTTTTTAAGATTTTATTTATTTATTTGACAGAGAGAGAGACAGCAAGAGAGGGAACACAAGCAGGGGGCGTGGGAGAGAGAGAAGCAGGCTTCCCGTGGAGCAGGGAGCCCGATGCGGGGCTCGATCCCAGGACCCTAGGATCATGACCTGAGCCGAAGGCAGACGCTTAACCAACTGAGCCACTCAGGCGCCCCCAACCTGAACCAATTCTTTAGGAGGAGACGTTCCTGCCCAGAATGTGTCACTCACCGAGAGCCCGCAGCAGGTGTCAGAAACGGGACGTCAAAACCAAAAGGCTCAAAGGGATGGGTAGGAATCAAAAGTGCTTGAAGCAAGATACATCAAATGAGACATGGTGACAGGCTTTACCAATATTGTTGATTCCCAAACGGTTCAGGCAATGGCCCCAGTCCTGCTCTCAGAGCGTGTGGGGCTGGGTTTCTATCCCAGTTGGGGCAAATCCCTGGATTTCAGGTTAGTCTTTCAAGAGATTCTTCTCAATGAGTTTCTAGCTTATAGACTCGGAACAATGACCATTAATTCACTGGCATCTTGTGAAGCCCAAACCAAGATGTTCTTCATCCTCATTCTCTCAGACATTATGGAATTTCTAATATTGCCTTTGGCAACACTGAGTCCTGGGTTTGGGGAAAATTATTATTATTATTATTAATTATTATTATTTTTGTCAGGGGTATCTGATTTAGTAGCTGTGATTTTAGCTTGTTTTCTACATTTTCCGGGGGGAAGCCCATGCTGTGTTAATTTTTGTGTCCCATTCAACTCTTTGAACTCTTTAAAGGAAGGGCTCTTCCCACTTTGCAGGACTCGAAGGAGCCACACTCCTGTCCTGGAAGAGGCCCAGGCTGCAGACAGCAAAGGAATGTGACTCTACACGGGGCTGTGCAACATGCCAGGCTGATACCAGCATGGTAAGGAAATTGGGGGGATTTCTGTGGGTTTTTAACTCACAAGGGTGAGACACTTTGACTTTGGACTTTAATTAATTTGGACTTTACTTACAAGGGAATTTAATTTTTAGACTTTAATCTCTCCCTGGAAATTTTTTTTTAAATTTTTTTATTGTTATGCTAGTCCCCATACATTACATCATTAGTTTTAGATGTAGTGTTCCATGATTCATTGTTTGTGCATAACACCCAGTGCTCCATGCAGAACGTGCCCTCTTTAATACCCATCACCAGGCTAACCCATCCTCCCGTGCCCCTCCCCTCTAGAACCCTCAGTTTGTTTTTCAGAGTCCATCGTCTCTCATGGTTCATCTCCCCCTCCGATTTCCCCCCTTCATTCTTCCCCTCCTGCTATATTCTTTTTTTTTTCTTAACATATATTGCATTGGGGCGTCTGGGTGGCTCAGTCGTTAAGCGTCTGCCTTCGGCTCAGGTCATGATCCCAGGGTCCTGGGATCGAGCCCCGCATCGGGCTCCCTGCTTAGTGGGGAGTCTGCTTCTCCCTCTCTGCCCTTCCCCCCTGCTCCTGCTTGCTCTCTCTCGTGCTGTCTCTCTCAAATAAATAAAATCTTTAAAAAAACAAACAAACAAACAAACAAAAAACATATATTGCATTATTTGTTTCAGAGGTACAGACCTGTGATTCAACAGTCTTGCACAATTCACAGCACTCACCATAGCACATACCCTCCCCAGTGTCTATCACCAGCCACCCCATCCCTCCCACCCCACCCCCCACTCCAGCAACCCTCAGTTTGTTTCCTGCGATTAAGAATTCCTCATATCAGTGAGGTCATATGATACATGTCTTTCTCTGTTTGACTTATTTTGCTCAGCATAATACCCTCCAGTTCCATCCACGTCGTTGCAAATGCCAAGATCTCATTCCTTTTGATGGCTGCATAATATTCCATTATATATATATATATATATATATATATATATATACCACATCTTCTTTATCCATTCATCTGTCGATGGACATCTTGGCTCTTTCCACAATTTGGCTATTGTGGACATTGCTGCTGTAAACATCGTCTCCCTGGAAATTTAATAATGAAGAGATTTTAAAATTTTGATTGGTGCATCTATACGCTGTTGACATTTAATCCTGAAATACCTTAATATTGTCCTTTAATTTCATGGCAAAATTTTTGATGGAGCTATACTTGGACCATATGACTAGAAATCATTTGGATTGGGAAGCGTAGGGAGATAACTTTAGACTTGGTTGTAGCATGGCCTTGTAGTTATTTAATTAATCTATTGTTTAGACCCATTTCAGTTTCTAAAGCAAAGTCTACATTGACTACCAACTGTTGTAGCAGAATCTGTAAAGAAGTGCTGGGACAGCCACATCTCTGGCCGGTCACAGGTGTATTGGTTGAGCCCTGTGGATGAAAAGAACAAAAAATAGAGGTATTTGGGGATGAAATATTTACTTCTCATTCCTCATAGGAGATGGAAGCAACATCAGAGAAAAGTTCCTGGCCTCACTTCCCTTCCACTCAGTTCCCTCCAGGGGAGAAGTAGTTGTGTTCTTCAGCTGGCTGGGGCAGGCTCTGCAGCCCCCTTCCAGATGTCACACTGGTAGCTTGAAGTCAGCCCTAGTGGGACTATTGATGGCATGGAAACCAGCAAACACTACGAGTCGGGAGTTTTCATTCCACAGAACTGGCAGCAGGGTCCTCTGTCGTCCATCTGGAAGGAATGACTTATCCATTGATGACTTTGGGATGGGGAACTGAGCATATGGGTGGCCATCCCTTTCTGTCCCCTGCTTTGTGTATGGCTGGGTGTGTGTATTTGGGGATCTGCCTGTCTGCAGATAGCACGTGTTTGGGTCTGTTCTTGGCTTTGTGGTGACTCTGACGATAGGTACTCTGCACCCAGGAGGGGAAATCGGTCTGCTCCAGCACCACCTGCAGTGGGGTGAGTGAAGCTGTCTATATCTGGGGGTCAGTATGAAGCCCTCTTCACCAGCCCAGCCCCGTGGTCTTAAAGTCAATGTTTTGACCTCGGTCTGTCTGACTTCTTAATTTCTCTCAGTTGGTTCAGAACTCAGATGGAAAGGAGAGCAGTACAATTTATCAGCTTCCTTACACCCCAACACTTACATTTTCTCTCTTGTTTGGAAGTTGTATGTATATATACTCTTCTAATGGTTACTTGTAACTTTAAAATATTCCTTTTTAAAAAAATTATCTTTTTTGTTTGGAGAAATGATTTCACCAAGGATGGAAATTGCATCAGATTAAAAAAAAAACAAACAAACTCAAATCATCGAAAGACAGCTTTGTCCTCTGTCTCAGATGCAAGCATAGCAATGAGGTTACGTTGTATCTTTCTTACATATTTTTTTAATGAACTTCTAAAAATAAACTTTTACTTTGCAATAGTTTTAGATTTATAGATAAGTTACAAAAATAATACAGAGTTCCTATAAGCCCTTCATCCAATTTCCCCTCATTTTAGCATTTTGCTTTACCGTGGTCCATTTGTCAAAACTAAAAAAACCAATGTTGGCATATTACTCATAACTGGACTCCAGTCTTCATTCAGATTTCTCTAGTTTTTCCACTAATGTACTTTTTATGTTCAAGGATTCAGTCCAGGAGACCGCATCCCACTCGCCATCATGTCTCCTTGGCCTCCTCTGGTCTGTGACAGTTTCTCCGCCTTTCCCTGCATCTCATGATCTTGGCAGGTTCGAGGAGTACTGGTCAGGTATTTTGTGGAAAGCCCCTCAATTTAAATGTGTCTGAGGTTTCTCTCCTTGTGAGCCTGGAGTTGTGGGTTTTTAGATGAATTATTCATTAAAAATACTTTATAGACACAGTAGATATATAGATACTGATGTGTATTATATCCTATTGTTTTGAATTTTAAAAGCTGAGTAAGAGATAACACTTACATAGCTTTTATAACTTGCCTTTTTTATTCAACATTGTTCTAAGATCCATCCTTTTTGAAATAACAGGCATTTTTTTCCACTATCATGTGATATACGCATTCCTGAAAATCTTCATGTTCTGCATAATTGTACACTAAAAATAGCAGGGCTTGGGGGATAATTAGACCCATACATGATTAGGGGCAGACCACTCGAAACCTGCGCACCAGCACACCGACGCGGTCCCCTGACTCGAGTAACTGGGAGAGGCTCAGAGCCACGCGGCCCCACTCCTGCAGCTGCAGCTCGGGGCTCCCATGACCTTTGAGGGGCTATCACCTCCAAGACACGGTTTTGTCAAAATTTAAAATCTGATCCTCTGTGTCACTTTAATTATCAGAAAATGTTATCAACACAGGGGAAATATCTTGGCAGCTTTCTCATGAGCACTTACGGTATTATGGGGTGGTTTCATGCTGGGGACGCACAGCAGGTTTTGAAGCCTATAGATCATGGCCGCATGCTCTCATGGCCCTTAGGCAGGCTGCTCAGTGTTTTCATGAGGATCTTCCTGTATTACTAAGAATTTTGCTTTAATTGTGCAGAGGTGTGGTCTTTATTAGGAAGCCAGGCCAAGGACTTGCCATCAGCTCTGTATTACCTATCCACGTGGGTAAATGCCTCTCTTCTTGAGGTTCCCGAGCTTGCCAATAGGTGACCTTCCTTACGTGCCTGGTGAAGCTGCTGAGAACCTTGTCAGCAAGGTACCAGGCTGTTTTTCCAAGGGGTTTTATTGATTTCATAAAGTCAACCTTAGTTCTGAAAGCTGTCTGGTCACGTCTGATGCTATGCAGATTATTCTCAAGTGTGACCTTTCAGTCAAAGCCTGGGTACACCCAACATTTCCAATTGTATGCTGTCACAAGGACAGCAGATTCTTATTGACCTCACATAAATAACTATATTGCCATGAAAATAAGAATATGCACTAAGAGTTTCCAAATTCTTGAGGGAACAGGTAAGGAGAAAAAGACAAATGTTTTGTCTTTATTCACATTGGTATATGTTAGCAAATTGCTGATAGTTTAAGAGAGAAAGGTTTTCTTAAATCTGGAAAAACAAACATAAAGCAACCAACAATGTTCCAAAATTTAAAATCATAGAGATTATGATCATACTTATCAGCTCATTTATTTAGTTCCATGTAATTAATTCCAGCAGATTTTGATTTTTCTGTTAGAAGTTGTACCAAGCCCTAGGTTTCTCTGTTAGAGTTCTAGAAATTCTTACCCACTTCAGTGGTGTGATCTAAAAGTTATCAGATACCCCTTTTTGTGAGTGTCGTTTTCATGAATTTCTCTGAAGATGACTTTTGCAAAAACATCAGAATAAAACAATAACTTCTGTAAATGATAAAAAGACTTAAAAAAATGACCATGGTTAAAAATCTGTTGAAAATTCATTATTGTTTCAGCAACACACAATATTTTAAGATAATAACTGGAATTATGACTGATAATGTTGTACCAGAGTGTATTAGGATCTCAGAAATTTTATATGAATTCTGGAACCACTTATATTAATAACGTATATCCACACAAATATAAACTAAGAAGGTTTTGCATCACTTATGTGACCGTGCTTGCCATGTAATTTAACATCAAATAAGCCTAACTTAGTTTAATGTCTTTTCTTTTATAAGGAGAGAGAACAAATCTTTTGAGATGTTTCAGGGACTTTCTGGAAATTACTTCCAGGTCAAAAAACTTCACTTAGAATTTGATTTGGAGAAGTTTGTTAAAAATATCAAAAGGTTTGGACACTTGACTGAATAGAATCACAGATAATTATGAAATGATATTTAATTATCTATTTAACCAAAGAAACTATTTTAAAGGCAAATATAGAAGGTTACACAGTGTTAAGTAAAACTCAGCTCTTGATATTAAGACTCAGTTAAGTCATCAAACACTTGATGAAGACAACATGAAGCACAGGGAATGATTTTAGTAAAACAAAATATTTGTTTTCTAGGCAGATGACTTAAAAGGTAAAAAAACCCCTTTCATCACATCTTTCTAAGCACAGACGAATAGTCCAAAAACACTTTGTCCTTCTAGCAGATAAAACATTACATAAACAACCTGTCCATACTAATACTTATTTTAAAAACCCTTTTAACCCATTTTTAGCCAGCTTGACTCCATGAGGTAAAATTCTTTCTCTCTCTCCAAATATACTGTTAGTTTGTCCTCCATTATTTTCCTTCTCATTCTGAAATAACCAATTTTACTTCAAGACAAATTTACTTTTTTGTCCCCCTTAACAAAAAATGCATCTCTGTACCTCAGACCTTTCTGTACCTAAAAACACATCCCACTTTCCTTGCATACAGAGTTGCTTTCCTTATTATTTCTAACAGTTTTAACTACACGTGTTAATTAGAATTCTCTAACCCTAGTGGTGCCTGGGTGGCTCAGTTGTTTGAGCGTTGGACTCTTGGTCTCAGCTCAGGTCATGATCGCAGGGTCGTGAGACTGAGCCCTGCATTGGGTTCCACGCTCAGTGGGGAGTCTGTTTGAGATTCTCTCTCCCTCTGCCCCTACCTCTGCTCTCTCTCTCTCTCTCTCAAATAGATATATCTTAAAAAAAAAAGAATTCTTTAACTCTTAGGACCCTTAATGTCTAGTAAAAACTAAGAAGTAAACATTTGTGAACTGTTACATCAGCATTCTCTAGATTGGCAAATTCATGAATACATTTCATAATTTCTAGAAACACGTGCTCTTTCATAGAACAACCTCTCAATATGACACATTTGGACATGATTACTAACAGACCCAAATACCTTTAATTTCTATGTAATAGAAGGCCAAAAGTAGATAAACCTATGTCTGGTAATTAATGTTTCAATATTTTATCAGATTTGGAAATGACCTAGATATTTAATAAATATCCACCATTTAACTTATCTTAGTAAAACTCTAAGGTTTTAAGTTACTCAAAAGACTTGGGAAACACAATTATTGCTGATAAGTTCACCTATAAACTTTTATCCTACTTACATATATCGATATTATTTGCATGGAACAATTATGTTTAGACTCTGAACACACACTTCTACGAGACACTCAGTCCTGATTCCAAGCTCTTTTCCTGGCTGACAAATTTTCTAAGAGATACCATGAATGTATTTGACTAGTAAACGCAGGTGGAATAAATGTTGTATGTCTGCATTAGATTTAATGTTGATAACTCTTTTTTTGGATAACTCTGAAGACGTGTATATTTTAATTTAACCAACAAACATAAACTAGCTTTTTAGTTAGATGATCCCAGATCACATGAACTTGAAGAACATGCATGTTAGTGTCTATATTTCTGAGTTTTGGGAACTCTTAATTTATAAGGACTTATTTTTTAAGCCAATTAAATAGAGCTCTTTTACAAATTAATTTTGACAATACCTTCTGGGGGTAGAAGAAAATACCATCTCAGTTCATGGACATACACAGACATACATAAACATACAAATAAACACAGAGAACTTCTAGCCTTGTTTTGAAAATTCTAGCCACGAAAAAGATACAGTAATATAAAAGTCACTAATTTATAAATAACAGTTGAATTCAAATTGTATTTGTCAGACAGAACAAGTTGAGATTACCTGCTCAAATGGCTAAAGTTTTTACAGTGCTTCTGGAGAAGACATTTAAGATTTGTATTTGTCCTTGACAGGTGATCTTATGGGGGGCTGTGGGCTAGCGTTTGGGCAGGGGAATCTCTAAAATCTTGTGTTTTAAAAAGCTCCCTGCCTCCCTTCAGTCTCAAGTGGTCATGGGCTATGTTTTAGTTGTCTCCTGGGGTGTTTACATTTTAAAGACATGGCAAGGTTTACATTTGGAAGGGACAGAGAAAGAATGTGAATTTTCACCTAGGCGTTTTGAAGGATATTTGTCTATTATCAGAAGTCTAGAGTAATTACTATTTAAATTTTTTCTTCCTTTTCTAAAATGCAGAACAACTGACTTCCAATATTTGGATTTTTTTTTTTTTTTTGTGAGATCTGCAAATGTCTGAAGGCAAATAGGAAAAGGTCTGAGTGGACTCCGAGTAGCTCTCAGAGTCATACTTTTGCCTCTCCAGAGATTCAAGTGACAGATCAAGAATTATTGGTATTAACTCCCTTTCTGTCTTGCTTTCCTACCAGCTATCTTCAGAGAATTGGATCACAGCTTCCACAATAATGCTTAGAGGTGGACTCGTCCATGCAACCACATTATTTTGAATATGTCTTTTTATGTCAGGGAGATTTCCTACTAAGGTGGAAATTAAAAGATTTCTATATTCTGGAGCTTCAGGATATAGTATAGTATGCCTTTGAAAGTTCTGTATAAAGGATTCAACAAAGGCCTTTTGATGTTCTTCTTTCTGAGAGCACAATTCAACCTTACACAAATTTGCCATACAGGGGAAAGACTCTACTATTGCTTCTATCAGCCGCTGGACATTGGCCTCCAGTTAATCCATTTCTTGATCATTTGTAGGAGGGCCTGGGAGAAATGCTGGCCATCTCTTTCCCTTGTGAGAGGCGTTTGTCCCCAGGGGGCCCTTGGCTTGTCTGTTAACCACACTACAATTATGGTGGGAGAATATCTTAGCAGCCAGTCAAGGTCCTCATGAGCGGTGTGGTGAATGGACACTAATCTTTTTAATTCCTCCTTAAATTTGTCAGGGTCTTCTGAAAGTGGAAGTTAAAGGGCATTGTAACTTAGAAGATCTGTTGCTATCCAGAGGACATGAATTCTTTGTGGTGGTGGTGGGTTGCGGGGGGGTGGGTCCCGGATGTATCCACAAAGAATGTTGCACAGAAAGGCCTGAAGCTGAAAGAGCAGACGATGGAGCCCAGCAAAGCGAGCCTTACTCTCTGTCCCAGGTGCGTCTGTGAAATTCACTTCTTGGGTTTCAGCACTTACATGAGTAACCTGTATACCCTGAGCCTAGCAAACAGGCCGGAGTGCTGTCTGTAAATCTTGTAGGGAAATGGGAGCTAAAACAGGTGGCAGGTATTTAGGGGATTTTCTGGGGAAAGTGGAGGAGTTTGGGGGAGTTAAAGGAATTTGCTGAGGAGATGCAGCTGGATTTTAGGAAGGGGAATTGATGTCAGATGTGGGCTTTAATTTTTGTTCTAAGTCTAATTTCTGTTCTTTCATCTTCTTACGGGAGTTCCTAAAACTAACTGTTATTCTTGTTTGTATCTACTTTTTCATTTGGTCTTTCCATAAGTAGCAATAAGACAGTTTGTTTAGGATTAGAACGCTCTGATTTTTTTTTCAAATATAGAAGTTTTCCAATTCAAAGGATCCTTTGGCAATTGATGAGTAGGATCATATATATGTTTATATATATATTTAAAGCTTTTATTTATTTATTGAGAGAGAGAGAGTGAAAGAGAGCATAAGAGCAGTGTGAGGGGCAGAGGGAGAAGCAGACTCTCCACTGAGCAGGGAGACTGATCTGGGGCTCGATGTGGGGTTCCATCCCAGGACTCCAGGATCATGACCTGAGCCGTGAAGGCAGACGCTTAACCAACTGAGCCACCCAGGCTTGCCGAGTAGGATCTTATATTAATCTCAATAGTGGCTCAAACCAATTAGCCTTAATGGCTTAACCAAGGATGCAAAAGAGATGCACACACACACACACAAAATCCACCAAATGAGGGTGCAAAAGATACAACCCTTACAAGATCCAGAAAATTTATTGCCAGACTTAGCCTAAGAAAACAAAACCCTTGGGGCACCTGGGTGGCTCAGTTGGTTAAGCATCTGCTTTGGCTCAGGTCGTGATCTCGAGCCCTGAGTAGGGTTCCCTGCTCAGGGGGAGTCTGTTTCTCCCTCTCCCTCTGCTCCCTCTGCCCCCGCCCCCCCCCCCGCTTGTTCATGCTCTCTCTCTCATAAATAAATAAAATCTTAAAAAAAAAAAAACCCAAAACCCTTCATGGTCATATGTTGTAGGAATTGTGTAATGAAAATGGTGTCTCCAGTTTCTCAAAAACATGACCTGCCTCCAGTCCCGGACTTGCTGATCTGCGACACCAGGCAGGTGCTACTGAAATGGGATCTCTCCAGCACTAACAAGACAATGAAGGTTGAGATGACAAAGGCCTCTCATGGATTGGAGCCCTTGTGACAAATGCCCCTGCAAGCTAACATGGGAGGACATAGAGAGTGCTGCTAGACACACGCACGCTGGAAGGGATACCTTCCAGCTGGTGGAAACCAGAGAGAATATTATCCCTGGTCACAAAGCCAACCTCCGAGGACATAGAACAAGATGAAAGGAGAACCTTGTGTGGTTTTCACACAGGGGACCCACAGCAAAATTTGTCTAAACAGACGCCAGTCTGGTGAGAACCATGAACTCACCAGTCTGTGAGGCTGGCTTGAGCAGCAGGCTCATAGGGCCTCTGTCTGTGTTCTACCCCATGGTTTCCCTCCTCATCACAAATGACACAGGAGACATAGAAAAAGGAAAACAGTGACCATCTCTGGGAGGAAAGGGGTCAAGAGCAAACAGGAGTACTCATAACAAATCTTTACCATAATGGCTATACCCAAGGAATTAGTTTACACAAAAATTTTCTCCTGCTAATCTAAATTTAGAAAAGAAAAAGACTCTCTCTACTCTTGCTCCCAGCAGACCCTGCAGGCAGAGACCCAGGAGACTGATGTGGTTAAGAATTCTTACTTTCTGCTGGCTCCTGTCAGAGTCCCTAGGATCCCCCAGCTGCATGGCCCCGGAGGAAGAGTGTCAGCCGGTGGAGAGCCCCACGATGGGCATCAAAACTGTAGGGAAGGAAAACTTTTTCCTTCTTCTATTCTAGGTTCTTTGGCTGGCCTAATAATTAAAGTGACATAAGATGGATTAACAAGAGGAAAACAAGTTTAGTTTCATACAATGGGTTCCTATAAAAATATGAGACTCAAAGAAGTAACCAAAGCAGGCAGCTTTTATGCTTGTTAGCCAAGGAAACAAAAAATTCATGAAGAATTGATGAGAAAAGGCATCTGGACTTTGGATAGCAAATTAGTGAGGAAGTAACAGGCTTGTTTATACAGTCTTCTTAGCCCTAAATTTTCTACCTCTGGTAATAAGGATGCCTTCTACTTTCCTGGTGCAGGGAGGGTACCTTTCACAAGGAAGACTTATTTCCTGCTTTCAGAGGGACAGAGGAGGTTCGGAGTGTCCTTCTTGCATTGGCTCTTTCTTAAGTAACTTTAATTCAAAATAATCGCTATGCCAAAGTGGCATATTTTGGGGTGGCTTATTCTGCTCCCCTTCAAAAGTTAGTAGCTCCAAGGGTTGTCATAAGAATCAACAAGATCATGCATAGAGAGCACTTCATGTAGTGCCTGGCATGGAGAAAGCTCTCCAAACAGTTTCTGCTGTTATTATCATTAGGCTGTTTTGCTGTATATCCCTGAACATAGGTTCATTATATACCATCAAAATATAGTGTGGTGGAATTAGTCTGAGGTGACAGCAATCAAAGGTTTTGCTAAAGATTAGGTTCAGGATATTAGGAGGATGAACAGCAAATCTTTCAGGTAATTATTTATGAATATTGAGTCTCCTAATTGACTTTTGATAACTATTTGGAAGCATACAAGTTAAGGATATATTCTTGGGCAAAAATGTGAGTGCAAATATTCTCTGTTGTCCAATTAGGGCAGATCCATATACCCTGACATTCAGCTAAGCAGAAGAGAGGGTTGACACTTTTTTCTAGTTAAAGAATCCAGTCAGGAGATATGTCTTAATTATAGAAGACCATCCCAACTCTCCAGGGACGGGGGCTGAGCTAATATTTTCCTCAGAATTCAATTACTGTTACTTTACTACACATAGTTTAGTGGACAGCCTCTGGCCCTAATAATTTTAGCCAGGAAAATTTTTACAGCTGATACTTGCATTTAGTGAACATTAAAAATTCTCAATAAAGCTTTCCTGGAATGTTTAAATTTAAACAATTTAGCTCACTGGTAGATACATCCATGTAATTTTGGTAGAAAATATATCCCAAGGTGACTGACACATTTGTACACATTTATCTCAGATGAAGCTCTTCAGAAATCAAAGTAATACTTCTGGAATTCTATGGATCAGAAATCTATACTGGAGACGCTGTATAGAGTTGTCAGACATAATCCAATTAAATGTTGGGTGACATCTGCCAAAAGGGTGATTTTAGTTTGGGTGAGTTGGTTCTAAACAATTCTTTTTCACAGTAAATGGAAAGTAAGATTAATTGTCCACTGAGGCCACTTCTTGTTGATGTTAAGAAAGCCACGTCATCGGCACTGGTTTTCCTTTATAGTAGGAATCATGCATCCAGTTTGTCCAGTCGTGGAATCAGGCATTAAGGCTGAAGTTAAAAGGACAGAGGGCCAAATGATACCTAAAGCCTGCAATGAAACTATCATAGAGGGCCTTCCATGAGAAAAAGGAAGTAAACTATACAAAGGGCCCGTGCATAGTAAACAATAAACATTTTTCTTTCAAAAGGGTGGGATAAGGAGAATAGATTTATATAATTCTATCCGTGGGAAGGAGCTTAGGTCCCACAGAAGGAGTAGTCCAGCCCCTGAAGAGATACTGCAGCACCTTTCCAGGCCAAAGAAGAGGGGGTAGCTCAATCACATATGTCAGAGATTGTAAATGTAAAATCATAAGGAGATGCTGGAGGCTGCTACCTGATAGGACACTTTCTTTGGGGACTGAAAGTAGCCATGTTGACAAGAGACAGGGCCAGGCCTGATACCAGTGTGAGCACCCATGGACATGCAGATCAGGTACCAAAAATCTCCCCATGTCCAGCAGAAATAGTAGGCCATTGGTCATGGTGACAAGCCTTGCATGGCCTTCAGCCAGATGAGTGGATGAGGACCCATCTCCAAGGTCTATCCAGGGCCTGGAGGAGGGACTGCAGGCTGCCTCAGAAATGGGGCTGGGGCCTGATGGAAATGGATTTGGAGTCCCAGGCGACAAAGCAATTTGGGTGCTAAGTATGTGATTTTTCCCCCCATGGTTTTAACTCCTCCTGGTTTGATGTGCAAGGGTTGACAAAAATAGCAACTGACTCCAGATCCTTAAAACATCAACAATAACAGTGGCAACAACAATACAAATACCCAAATCAAGCGTCTCCAGTATAGATTTCTGATCCATAGAATTCCAGAAGTATTGCTTTGATTTCTGAAGAGCTTTATCTGAGATAAGCAACTTCTAGTCTCGGAGGTGGGATTTCTTTCCTGCAGTTCCCCGCCTCTGTCGCATCCATGCACCTTGTCATTTCTCCTGCACCAGGAGGTGGCCTATGTGTGCTTGTGAGCCTTCTCCTTCAGTAAACACAGACTCCTAGTTCAAGTTTCCTGGATGGCCTGGCTAGGTTGTGGCCTGTGGACTACAGACATCATCACCACCTGGGGTATTCATTATGCGTGTAGATTCATTGACGCCAACCTACTGGATTAGATGCTCCAGAGTTAGATCCCAGGAATCTACAATTCGCAAGCTCAGTTGCCCAATATGTTTTTGGAACCCTCACTTTAGTGTCTTCCTGGTGGCTCAGATGTCTTATTTGGGGAACATGACTGGCTCCCAGTAAGCTTAAAGGCAGGTGGTCATCTTTAAAGAAGGATCTAGCACATCTTGACTCAGGTTATCCCTTAGCCTACCTCTGGTGCATTCTCTGAGGACCCATTCAGTGAGACCTCCTCTACCCCACATCCTTTCATACACTCAGATGAGTGATCTCATAAACTCCCACTCCCGGGATGATAATTGCTTAATCATTCAGGGCAGAATCTTAAAAATGTCTTTTGAGGACTGCTTACCACGTTCCGGGCGCCGTTTGAAGTCCTTTACGTATATTTATTTGTTCCATGACAGTGCTATGAGGTAATACTATTTTATAGTCCTCATTTAACAGATAAGAAACTGCGGTCCGAAGAAGTTAATTAACTTGCCCAGAGCTGGGATGGAACCTAGGCGGTCTGCTGCGGGGGCCGTGCTTCTAAACTGCTCCTGGCAGCACAGGCTTATCCTCCTCTCTCAAGCGGCTGGTGGAGGAAAGAGGGTAAGGATGTGGGCATGCTTCCTCGTGGGGAAGTCTCTCCATGCATCCAGGCTGTTGGCTACCATTTCTGGGGTCCTGGCAATCTCCCTGGCTTTCATTTTGTTGTTGCACGTGTAGGAGAATGGCTTGCGCATAAAGATTCTGCTCTGCCTCAGAATCAACACAGACATTAGGCAGAGCAAGCCCATGGCACCTTGTCAAAGTTCTGTGACTTGGAAACCCCCACCTTCTCTGCCATGTATGCTGGTAGACATAATCTCATATCCTGGGAAGCCTTTACCCAGGGCATGGAAGCATATGAAAAATCCTCGAGGCCAGTGATTCTCAACTTGAGATGCTCGTATTGTAATGTCCTGGGAGATTTTAACAATCCAGTTGCCTGGGCCACACCATAGTTGGCTACAGCAGACAGTCTGGTGGTGAGACCCAGAATTTTTAAAGCTCCTTCAGGGACTGCAACATGAAGCCGGTCTCTACCAGTCGGGGCTGGGGAACCCCGGTTCTAGGCTGAGCAATAGCTTCGGGAAGACAGCTGTTGTCTCTGATTGTGTGGCTCTTCTGCCTGTTGTGCCCCTTGCTTCCTCTTTCCCTCACATTACAGTGGCTTCTGTTTGAACTGGGAGAGCACACCAAATACGTTATTCAGGCCCTGGAGTCTAGCGTCTAGCTGCTCCAGGATTAAATAAAATGATAGCCCTATGTTTACCATCCAACAAATTTTTATTTATTCAGTAGACTTGCACTGTGATAACAAACATTCTGTTTGTCTTAGAATGTTCTTCTTTTCCCACAATTGATACTTTGGATCGCTGCAGTTTGAGGTGTTTGTCTCATCCACTGGAGCTTGAAATCAGGGAGAAACCGAGGTGCCAAGGTGTGGGGAAAGGCTGAGATCCTTCAGGATTTTTATTGGAGCGCTGTGAACTGTGGGAGAAAGGGAGCAGAGAGCTTCCAAGCAAACACATCTGAGGCTGGAGTAAGGGTCATGCGGCACGCAGACTTACCGCACCTCTCCCCTGATGAGGTTCATGGCCGCGGTCAGACCCGGTGAGCGGTCACCATGCTCTCCAGCAGGTTACTGGAACCAGGAGCTGATTGTGAAACACTCACTGCAGAGGGCTTAGAGTCCCTCTTCCTTGTTCTTTCTCTTCTCTTTCATTGCGTTAGCCCACCCTCTCCCTATCTCCATGTCTCTCTATCTCACTGTCTTTCAATGTTAAGCCTTGTTCAGAATATCCATTTTGGAGATCTTTCTGACAATGTGCTGGGCTTCTTGAAATCCATATATTTCCATAACATCCACCCATCCTACTGGTACTTGCATTCTTTGGACTCACCCAGGGAGCCCAATGCTAACAAAAAGGCAGTTGGAGCACAGGGAAAACACCTCTTCCTTCTGGGTCCCAATCTCTTATCTATTATATATATTTTTCTGTTCAAATTATGCATCTATCTTTCACTGGGCAAATGGTTAAAATAAGAAAATCTTTTGAAGCTAATCTTATATTTTAAAAATAAGATGCAAAAATTTTGGGAGAGGGTCATTTGAAAGCAAATTTAACTGCATATTATTTTTTAAAAAATTATTTATTTATTTGAGAGAGAGAGAGAACGAGAGCGAGTGCACTAGCAGGGGGAGTAGCAAGGGGAGAGTGAGAGGGAGAAGCAGACTCCCCTCTGAGCAGGGAGCCCGATGCGGGGCTCGATCCCAGGACCCTGGGATCATGACCTGAGCCAAAGGCAGACACTCAACCTACCGAGCCACCCAGGTGCCCCTTAACTACAGATCATTAAAAAACAAAAACAAAAACAAAGTTTTCCAGAAATGTACTAACCATTTGTAACAGTCCCATTATTTTGTATGTTTGGAATAAGCTACCCACATGACAGTTGGTTCTTCCAGTCGATTGAAAAATAACCCTTATTACCAATTTTTCATTGAATATCCACGGGAAAAGTCATGATGAGACCATGACGAATAAGCTCAAGATTCTTTTCACATGAAATTATAATGTTTTATATAGAAATGTATGTACTGCAAAATACAAAATCAGGATGTCAAACTGATCTTGTTCTCCATTCTAGGTTTTTTGGGAGTAAAGCTAAATAGCCACAGTCAGACTGGGTATCCTGTTGATAAAATGAAAGAGTAGTTTTGGAGCTTCAAGAACTACTGATCTCCATTCTCCCTTTCCTTGCTTCTTCATTAAATGCACACACACACACACACTTCGTTTTAGAAGTCATGTAACCACCTTACAGAAATGTTGTTAATGAGGGAGAAAGCCCCTCATAATTTCATTACTATGTTAAGAACACTTATCGTTGGGGGGTATTCCTTACAGATTTTTTTTTTTCAAGCAAGTTACTCTTTAAAAAAAATAGTGTATGAACAAATTTATGTTATTTGTTCTCTTTATAGTCTCATAAGCATTTTTACAGGTTGTAACATAAAAGTCACAGCCCGCATTGTGAGTGGCTATCCGTTCTATGGAGTGGATGTAGATACATATGGTTTCCTTCACCATGCCCCAATTTTCTAATTTCTCTCTCCTAAGTAATGTCGTGGTTGTCTTTGTGAGTAGAGCGTCCTCTGCCCCCCCGGCCACCGCTGATATTTTAGAGCACTTCCCGAGACTGGATTTCCAGACTGTGACTGGTTCCAGACTGTGACTGGTGTATTTGCCAAGCACCGCCACACAGGTTGTTGGAGCACCAGCAGGCACTGCGGAGTCTTTAATAAATAACCCGCATTGATCTCTCATTTTGTGATTTATCTTGGTTTATTTGCTCTTCGAGCTTTGATTCATGGCTTCACAGGGAGATTTTGGAAAATCATTTACCCATCAGCTGAGTCACGCTGACTGTAGCCCATAAAAGGTCAAGGGGGAACAGACCCAAGATGGGGATCTCAGCCGCTGATCTCCTTTCCAGGACGATAGCCAGATTCTGCACACAGTGACCACAGGGAGGAAACATGGATAAGTTGTTGCTGTGTTTCCTGGTCATCGTTAACCTCAATGGTGCTTTTTTCCAAGGAGGTAGGAGCTTGCTTCAGATGGTCGCTGAGTTCTTGTCTCTGGGCTAGATTGTGCAAAGCCACAGGGAAAATGCCCAGCATAGGGGAGAGGTGGTGGTCTGGGGATGAGGGCGATCTGGTTTCTAAATCTGTTCTATCCATACATACAGAGAGAATACATCTTCGTGGCCTGACAAACTGTTAAAAAAGAGACCACTGGCCCCAGTGGAATCACCTGGGTTAAGCCCCACATCAGCAAACCAAGACTTAACACCTAACCTGACTGCAGGGCCAGCCTCCCCTTGGAGGGTAACCTTTATCCAGTCAATCTGGAATCACCTACTCAGCGCTAGTGAGGTCGTCCTCCTGAGAGCAATCCTCCTTTCCCCCATAGGAAGGTGACTGCCTGAAATAATCTCCTCTTTGCTAGAGACGTTTTCTTCCCGAATCTTCTGTGACACAGCTCCTCAGAGCTCCTTTCTATCTGCTAGATGCGGTGCCTCCTGATTCATGAATCAGTGACTAAAGCCAACTAGATCTTTAAATGTACTCATCTGAATTTTGTTGTTTTTTTTTTTTTTAACAGAACTCAGCTGCTGACACTTTCTCTCTCTGTTTTCTATCCGACAGGCACGTACAGAAAGGCCTTTGTGTTCCCCAGAGAATCAGATACATCCTTTGTGACCCTGTTTGCTCCGGTGCAGAAGCTGCTGAAAGCTTTCACCGTGTGCCTACGAGCCTACACCGCCTTGTCCCGCCCTTATAGCCTCTTCTCTTATGCCACCAGGGCTCAGCACAATGAGATCCTTCTCTTCAGGGAAAAGCTTGGCTTATACAGCGTATCTGTGGGTGGATCTGACATCTACTTCAGGGTTCCTGAGACCTTTTACACACCAAGGCACTTCTGTGTTACCTGGGAGTCCAGCACGGGGATTACAGAGCTCTGGGTGGATGGGAAACCCATGGTGAGGATGAGTCTGAAGAAGGGGTACTCTGTGGGGGCAGGCGCAAGCATCATCCTAGGGCAGGAGCAGGATTCATTCGGTGGGGGCTTTGATACCAACCAGTCCTTGGTGGGAGACATCGGAGACGTGAACATGTGGGACTATGTGTTGTCACCACATGATATCAGCACCGTCCACGTTGGTGGGGTCTTCAGCCCTAACTTCCTGAACTGGCAGAACTTGAAGTATTCAACACAAGGTGAAGTGTTCCTCAAGAACCAGCTGTGGTCCTGAGCCCCTTTTGTCTGTGCTGAAGTTGCTTCCTTGGCGGGGGGAGGAGGGGGGGGTCACACCTTACATTGCCCTGTCCCTGGCTCTGAGGCGTCGCTTTCCTACACATATGGCTCTGGGGCATTGGGGGACCGTATTTCCCCCTGCCTTCTCTTCCCTGTTTCCCTCAGCACAAGGGACAGTGCAGGGAAGAGGGGCTTTTCGTAGAATTACCAGGCCACACCCAAGGCCAATTAAATCTGATTTTTGGGAGTGGGACCCAAGCATCAAAGGGATTCCAGTATTTGGTCAAGGTAGAGAGCCATGCATTTTCAGTATGTTTAGGAGCAACTGAGCCAACTTTTTTTTTTTTTCTCCTGGAAGACTGCCTGTGTTTACCTGCAGCCCTGCTAACATTGCATTTCCCTTTAAAGGGAAACCCACCCCTTTTGATTGTGCTTTAAAGAATTATCTGCATAATCCAGGGGGAGAGTTTTTCCAGCATTCTGACCCACCGTCCATTAGGATGTGGTCATTATAAGTTAGAATGATCTTTAATTCTTTAATCCTTTCAATTTGAAGATTTAAAAACCTAAAAAGAAATGTTTTGTTGTTGTTTCTGTTTCATTTGTTCTATTTTTTCTTCAGGACCACCAGTTCTCATTGTGTGATATTTCCATTACTTCTCCTCCTTGTTTACCATCACGCAGAGCACTCTTACCTGTGTGCCTTGTCCTTATAATGTGAGCTTTCACTTTTTTAAGGCTTTCCTCCGCATCACTGATTCGTTTTTCTGTTTGGCATACTGGGATCCTTCCTATTTCTAATGCCACTGAAAATCCCACAGCACGTTTTGAGCCTGTCTGGAATTCCTTCTTGGATTTAGTATGTTCTTTCAACGCTCACGTTTCACCAAGTCCCTATTTCCTTCCGTTTGCTTGAGAGCATCATGCTGCATCAGATTTTCTAAATGTTCCTGTCATTAATCTTTTTGAAATAAATCTTTTGCATGCCTGAAATACTGTTCTTTCATGTCTTAGTACTTTTCCGTCGTCCTGCTGCTCAAGGCTAGCGTGAAGGGTGAGTTCTCGAGCCCCTGCCTGCTGACCTGGCCACAGTTAGACCCTGACAACCTCAGCCGGCCACCTGGGGACTCCTTTTCATGGGAGGAGGTCCCGGTCATGCAGCACCTGCCCCGACAGCCTGCAGCTCCCCGTCCAAGTGCCCACCACCTCCCCCAGTTTCCACCAATTGTCCCAGACTCTCATAGGTGCACTTATTTGGTCATCTGTGTCTTCATTTCTCTATCAGTGGAGTAAGGAATGCTGGAGAGGACATAATAGCAGCTGGATCCAGCAAGACCAGGTCATGGATTCTTTTGGAGAGGGTCCTAGGCAGGGGAAGCTTCCATCTGCCTCTGACAGGCTCCTCCTTTTGGGAAGAGGCGGGGCTTGTGCTGACAGCTCTTCCAAGTCTGACATCCACTGGTCCACAGTTCAAGGTCAAGTGTCATATGCACATGACAGCTTTCCCTGGGGCTCTGGGACCCTTCCCTCTCCACCAGGTGAGAAGTAAATAGAGGCTCTCCTTGCTGAGCTGTCTCGGAGCTTAGATCTGGGGGAGAGGGGTTTCAGGAAGGCCTTTCTTACTTTGGATCCCAGCTGCATTCTTGGCCTGCCGCAAGACAAGACTGGTGCTGTGATCCTTATTTGAGTCCTATCTCTATTTCTCATTTCCTTTAGAACGTGCAGGAGAGGAAATGGGTTGTCCCCTCAGAGCTCTAAACGCCACAAGGAGAGAAAGACGCTCCTTCATTGAGAGGTCTGGACTTTCTCCACCTACAGTGGCAGGAAGGGGGCTGGCAGGACTCCAGGCCTGTTAGAGCAGTAACAGAATGGTGGGCAGCCTGTCACAGGGGTTGGGGCTTACAGATGGAGCCAGTGCAGGCTCACCCAAGAGTTCCAACTCTGGAAATTGAGATGTTCCTCAGGGGCTGGGCCAGGTTCGTCTCAAAACAAACGGAGTCCTGGTGCCTAGAATCTTTGGGCTTTGTACTGTGGGCGCTAAGCACTGATAGGCAGAACTCGGTCCTGTTCCTCTCAGTATGCTTTACTTATGTTCAGGGTCAAAGATGGACTATTGAAGGTCTACTCTATACATTTGTATGGCCCACTGCAGTTTCTTAAAGGCCCCACCCCTCTCACCCAGGGTCTAAGACAACAGACCCCCTGAGCTCAGATCCTGGTTCCATCTTTCAGTGGGATGTGACCTTGGGTAAGTTATTTAAAATGGTGTATTCTCCAGATTTCTTCATCTTTAAAATGGGAATAATGTGCCTGGGTGGCTCAGGTGGTTAAGCATCTGACTCTTGATTTCAGCTCAAGTTATGATCTCAAGGTGGTGAGACTGAGCCCTGTGTTGGGCTCTGTGGTCAGCAGGGAGTCTGTTTGCGATCTCTCCCTCTCCCTCGGCCCTTTCCCCCTAAAATAAATAAATAAATAAAGAAAGAAAGAAAGAAAGAAAGAAAGAAGAAATAAAATCTTAACAAAAAATAAAATGGGGATACCGTAGGGACTCATTTACTGGCCCATAGCTAGTGCTTAAGGCACGTTATCTATGATTTGCTAATAGTATTGTTAGTTTGATCACGATTGTGGATTTCAAAGACCCAGACTTTGGATCAGAGACCCAGTAGGTTGAAGGGATCCGGCCATGAATAGATCCAGAAGAAGGGAGTCTCTAGCTCCGAGGGTGATATGTCAGCTTGCCATGGAGAAAAAATCATGGACACGATTACAGACTTACGGGACAAGAGGGCACCTTTGGAAGGTCTGTCCCAGGGACACTGTGGTTTCAGGAAACAGGTTCATTCAGAGGCAGAATGAAGAGACAGCGAAGGAGAAGAGGCTTCTGAATTTGGCAGAAGACTCTCACTCAGATTTTTAGGAGGACATCGGGAATTCGGAGGGGAGGAAGTCAACCTAAAAAGACAGGCCCTATGCTACAGTGAAACCACCAGGAAATGGGAAAGGCAAGGGAGTTCTGTGACCCGTCTGCATGGGGCCGCAGGACAGAAGGCCAGGGTCTGTGGGCAGCTGGCCTTGAAGGGCAGAGGGACCACCGAGAAGGGGGCATTACAGGGAGCAACACAACTCAAACTTCTAGGGCAAAGAGGTGATAAGGCAGCTGTCTCTGTCACTGAATAGCCTGTCACTTTGGGTCTGGACACTCTAATCTGAGGACAGGTGGTGGTCGGGGGGGCGCTGGGCTGGAGGACATGGGGGTGTCACTGCTGGACCCTAGAGCAAAGGCGCTCCCTACAGCATCACCGACCCTTTGCTGGGAGGTCAGGCTCAAACAGGAAGCATCTCTACACAGGCTTCCCTTTTGCCATTAAGCAGAGAGAAGGACCGTCCCAAACATAAAGGAGAGCCACCCCCTCCTACTGAACAGCCTGCACAGGGTTCCTGAGCCCCTAGAATCCACTGGAATGTGCTCCCTGGCCCTCAGGGCTCTGTGTTTTCTGACTTGTGCCCCCTCGGTCCTGTCTCCCTTCTGCCATTTTGCCTGTTCATTTCCTCCACAAACAGGGGCCAAATACCTGTGGTGTGGTGGGCACTCGCTTCAGATGCATGGGATAAGCAGGAAAGCCACAGAAACAAGAGTGACAGAACCACACACACAGACGCGGTCTCGGTCACCTGGGACTTCAATTACGGCAAATTTACACACGTGTGATATGTTTCCACAAGGAGCTGGCATGTGCTCTTTCTCCAGATCCTCACATGGTAGGTTCCATATCATTTGTTTTCTTGATCTGTTCTTAGTTTCTAAGCAGATATCACTACTTGAAAAAAATTAGAGGTGCGGGTTTCAATATTGTTTCCTCTCCCACTAGACTGCAAATTCCATGAGAGCAGGGACATTATTGCCTATTGTATTCCCAGTTTCTACGATGACTCATAGTATGTTCTCAATAAATATTTGATGAATTAATTAATTCTAGAGAAGGCAGCAGCAGGGAAGAAATGGTTCAGATGCAGCTGGGGATGGAGAGATGCATAAAGAGTGGGATGTTGTGAGCCCATAATTTTGCTCATGGGATGGTCTGCTGTGTGTGACTGTAAACTTGCTCCTTACAGAAGGGAAGGAGTGGCTGGAGTCCGCAATGGATTCTGCATGATGCTTCTGGGAATAAAGCAGGTAGGGAAATGGAAATTTAAAAAAATATTAAGAAGGGATGCCTGGGTGTCTTAGTTGGTTAAGTGTCAGCCTTTGGCTCAGGTCATGATCCCAGGGTCCTGGGCTGGGAGTCCCACATTGAGGTCCTTGCTCAGCAGGGAGTCTGCTTCTCCTTCTATCCCTCCCCCTGCTTGTGCTCTTTCTCTCTCTGACAAATAAATAAATAAAATCTTAAAAAAATATTAAGAATAAATGTTGGAGTAGGCAGTTAGTTAGGTTCTAACAGGAGACCTGCAGGTCTGCAACAAGGAAGTCCTGGCCAGCTATTGGGAAGGTCAGAGGCCTGTCCTGGCAGCCCTCCTCAAGAAGCCGGATCAAACCAGACAGGCCCAAGATGGCAGATGCCATGTCAGGAAACCCCTGACCAAATAAGGAAGAAAAAACTTGAAATCCTGCTTCCTGCCCCAAGTAATAAATATTCTGCCCCCTAGTTAACAACTATCAATAAAAGATAGAAACCCATCCCCCAGGGCATACAGCACTCTCTCTCTCTTTCTCTCAAGCTTGGCCGCTCTCCTATCTTGAGAGTATACTTTTACCTTTAATAAACTTTCCTGCTTATGTAACTTGTCCACTGTGCTGTGTGTCTGTTCTTGAATTCATTCTCCTGATAAGACCAAGAATTTCTGAGACTCCTTGGGGTCTGGCTGGGTCAAGGCCCCAGGGCCTGGGGTTACCCTGGTTTACCTGGCAACATGAGTAGGGCAGATAAAGGGGATGAAGAGCATGCTTATCTTGATGTGCACTGAATAATGCATGGAATTGTTGAATCATTATATCGTACACCTGAAACTAATAACACTCTATGTTAATGATACTTCAATAAAAATAAAGAAAAAAATTATAAGAGTAAGTGGGGTAGACTGTAGGGGGATCAGGTAGCTTCAGGAGAAATCTGCCTATTGCAGATTTGCCAATTGCACACCATTACAAATCTCTCAATTTTTCAGAGACAGAAGTATTTCAAATGCTCATTACCACAATAAAAGGCAGGACACAGATTGGTGAATTTCCCCCACGGACATTGCAGCACAATGAACTTCTTGACAGAAGGGTGATTTCTCCCAAATGTGTGTGTGTGTGTGTGTAAGGCTTGTGCTTACTCTTTAATGTTGAAATTTGGCTAGAGTCTCTTTTGTTTTTAGATCAAAGTATAATGAAGGAGAACAGAATATGCCACCTCAAAGCACACCTCTTTGGCATATTGACTCTTTTGAGCTGGTTATTTCTAAGAAACAGCAAACATAGGAGACACTTCGAAAATGGAGTAGAAGTGACCCTATTGTAAGAGACATTTGCATTTATGAGGGGAATCTCCATTCATAAGGGTGTCTCCCTCTCTGTACCAGGAAGATGAGGATGACTCAATCTCTAGACTCTCTTATCAATGGAGAAGGTCAGGATGATGTGCTGAACAACCTCACTCTTATTCACTGTGTTTTCCTGGTGACTCCCCACCCCCAAGGCCTTCCTTTGTCTTTAGCTGGCCTAGGTATTTAAATTGATGGCTTGGGCCATTTTGGAGAGTTTCTCATTTTTCCTGTCTGTCTTCCACATAGACAGGAAGAACACATGTTATTAAGTTTCTATTTGTTTTTTCTCCCATTAATCTGTCTTTTATTACAGGGGGTCTCAGCCAAGAACCTAGAAGCATAGAGGGAAAATTATTTTGCCTCCCCTACAATAACATACATATAAAAAAAGGCACAGATCACAAGTGTATAGCTTGATAAAATTTCCCAAGGTGGAAAATTCCCACACCAGGATGGACTTGTAGGTTATTTTTGGTTCCATTCTACTGTATAGCACCTTCACCTGAATGAGAATGGTCATTGTCAGCATCCATTTCTTGTTCCTAAGCTCAAAGGGAATGTTTTCAATAATTTGTGGTGAAGCATGATGTTTGCTCCATGTTTTGTTTTGTTTTGTTTTTTAAGTACCCTTGTATCTTTTTATGGCAAAAGGAAGTTCGGCCTTGCAAATAGGCCTTTGTAAGGATTACAGTCTTTGGCCTGTTCTGCTAACATTTTTCTGGGCAAGCTTCACAATCCTTTGGCACTGTCAAATACTTTGACAGGCAATATGTAATTTGATGGAAGCCTTTGCCCTGGCTTATTCTTCTGTTGGCGAGTTTGAGAGTGGGAATGGGGTCGAACCCACAGTAAAGAGCTTCTAGTATTTGTAAGATGGTCTCATTTTCTGTTCATTCCATCCACCAGGGACCCTGTCCTTTAGCTTCCCCTGCCCACCTGCTCTAAGTATTTCTTCTTTCCAGAGGCCCTCTCTTTCGGCTGCTTCTTCCCCCGGGGAGCCTAGGGAAGGAGGGTGTGGAGGGAAGGCTCGGTAATTGGCCTGACTGTATGCACTTCCTGTCATCAGCTCTTTGTCTCCTGTGTAAGCACTTAGTGTGACACAATGGCTTATGGCTGGAGCTGGTACCTGGAGGGCCAGTCGCCCTCTCGGGCACTGTGGGGAAGAGCATAGAAGGCCCAAGTGGATGACTGCTTCCTGACACTCCCCCAGCTGTGCAGCCTGGCTCCCTTTCGCTGGAACCTTCTTTCCCTTCCCACTGGGGCTCAGTCACCTTGTCTTCCCAAGCACTTCTCCCACTTGTTGTCCTGGAATCCAGTGGCCTCCCTCTCATTCTGGTGGCCTCTCCAGACTTTGGTTCAAGGGAGGGAGCCATGAGTCCACGCTAGTTTGTCATATTCTACAGAGCTGTCAATCTCTCGAGGAAGAAACTTAATAGGAGAGTCACAAGATCCATATGAAGGAAAGAGGAGTGTTATTGAAGGACAGGACATGAATAAATTGAAGAGATGTGTCATATTTTCTGGATGGGGAGACTTCATATGATAAAAATCTCCATCATTCCAAGATGTCAATCATTCCTAAAGTAATATATAAATTTAATTTAATTTGAATAAAATTTCCGGCTTATTTTAATCAAAGAAAATAAATCTGAAATTGACCTTGAAGAATAAATGTGTGATAAATGGCAAGAAATTTTTGAAAAAGAAAAAAATTAGTAAGGGGAACTTGTTTTTTTATTTTTTAATAGACAGCAGAGCTTACTATCTCTAAAGCCACTAGAGTCGAATCAATATGGCATTTGGATAGGAATTGACAAGAGACCAATGGAACACAAATGAGAACTCAGAGACAGATCGAGGTATATATGCATTTTAGTGGAGGAAAGGTAGTTTAGACAATAATTAGTGTTGGAGCTGCTGTCTATCCATTTTTTTAAAGGTTTTATTAATTTATTTGACAGAGAGAGAGAGGGCACACAAGCAGGGAGAGCAGCAGAGGGAGAGGGAGAAGCAGGCTCTCCGAGGAGCAGGGAGCCCGATGTGGGGCTCAATCCCAGGACCTGAGCCGAAGACAGACTCTTAACCAACAGAGCCACCCAGGCGCCCCTGCAGTCTATCCATTTGAACTAAAATAAAGTTAAATCTTAACTTTGTATAATATGCAAAACTAAAAATTTGAAGGGCTACATCTTTATATATAGAACAACAAAACACCAAAACATATGAAAAATTTTAGGAAAATATGCGTAAAATCTCGAGGTCGTGGAGACTTTTCTGAGCAATGCAGGAAATCCATGGCTACTAAAAGCCCTACTGAGGCCAAAGTCAATATAAACAACAACAAATACTAAACGGCAAACTGGGAGAATATTCCCTCTCCTCTCTTCTTCTCTGTGTGTGTGTGTGTACCTCCTTTGGGGGTAATATCTTTAACATACTAAAATGGCTTACTAATAGATAAGGAAATAAATGTTCAGCTGGTTACATGTGACAGGACAGTCACAGGACATATATTGCAGATGGCCAGGAAAGATCTGAAATGACACTCAATCTCACTTGTAATCCAAGAAATGCAATTTAAAGACAACAAATTATTGAACACTACATCTGCAACTAATGATGTACTATATGTTGGCTAATTGAATTTAAATTAAAAAATAAAAATAAAACAACAACAACAACAAAAATAAAGACAACAATAGTATACTACTTTTTAAATGTTATTAGATTGGCAAAAAAAAAAAAGTTGTTGATATCCAGTTATCACTGAGTTATGGGGAAATAGGCAGTTTTGTGCAGTTTTGCTGGGAGTGTAAAAATGAAGCTTTTTGGAATTTAATTTGACAGTGCCTATTACAATTTTGAGATGCTCATATTCTTGGACCCAGTAATTCTGTTCATAGAAATCTATCTTGCATCAGTAAGATCAAAGTTTATGAAGAGGTATGTAAAAAGGTACTCATTACAGAGCACTCACAACAAACATTTGGAAAAACACAGGTGTTCATCAACAGGGATTGTTGACAATGGTTGAATAAATTATGCTGCAGTCATATTACAGAATATCGTGCGGCTCCTAGGAAACAATGAGACAGATGTACTGCTCAGGAAAAACGTTCAGGGAAAAAAGACGGTTGCAGACCAGCTTTGCAGCATAATTCCATTTTGCGACACAAAACCATGTTTATGTCTGTGGGCATATAGATAGTAGGCAGGTAGATGGATAGATGGATAGATAGATAGATAGATAGATAGATAAAAGGTCAATCTGTAAAAAGGCAAGATAAGTTGGGACAGACTTCATGCTACAATAAATAGGCGGAAGTGGGAATTCTATTACTTTAATATAAAATTTTTGAAGTGATAAGATTGTGTCAGTCAGGATTCCATGTAGGAAAGAGAAACCATTCTAAATATCTCAAGTGGGGAGGGATTTAATACAGGGAACTAAGTGTTCACAGAGTCTGTGGAAGAATTGAAAGAGTAGGCTCTTGGATAACCTCTGGGAATGGGAATGATTCCTAGGATGACTGAGAAGCCATGCACGGGGGTCTCCATTGAGGCCCCTGCTGGAACTCTAAGCTCAAGAACGCAATCCCCCCTCACACCTTTTGGAGTGGCTATCATAAAAAAAATAAGAGATAACCAGTGTTGGCCATGATGTGGAGAAAAGGCAACCCTCACACTCTGTTGGTGAGAGTGTAAATTGGTGCAGCTACTATGGAAAACGGTAAGGAGGTTCCTCAAAAAACCAGAAACAGAGCCATCATATGATCCAGCAATCCCACTTCTGGGCATATATCCAAAGGAAGTGAAATCACTATCTTGGAGAGATATCTGCACCCCTATATTTAAGGCAGCCTGGGGGTGACTATTTACAATCGTCAAGACATGGATAAAACCTAAGTGTCCATTGATAGATGAATGGAAAATGTGGGATACGTACATAATGGGATATTATTCAGCAGTAAGAAAGAAGGAAATGTTGCCGTTTGCAACAACATGGGTGGAGCTTGAGGGCATTATGCTAAGTGACATAAATCAGAGAAAGATAGACATTGTATGAGCTCACTTATATGTGGAATCTAAAGGTGGTTGTCAGAGGCAAGAAGTTGGGGGAAATGGGTGAAAGTGGTCAAAGGGTATAAACTTTCAGTGATAAGATAATTAAGTTCTAGGCTTGTCATGTACAGCATGGTAACTATAGTTAAGAATACTGTATTGTATTTTTAAAAATTGGTAAGAGAGTAGATCTTCAAAATTCTGATCACGAGAACAAAACTTGTAACTCTGTGAGTTGATGAACATTAACTAAAATTTTGTGGAATTGTTTCTCAGTATATACATATATCAAACCATTTGGTTGTATACCTTAAACTAATGTAAAGTCATATGTCAATTATATCTCCATAAAGTTGGAAAGCAAACAAACAAAAAACAAACAAATAAACAAAACCAACTAAAACCCCCACAATCCCATAGTTACTATCCCAGGTCAGAGAGTTAAAAAAACAAAAAACCAAAAAAACAGTGGCAGCCTTTTCTCGCTCTCCCAGCACCCAGAGGACTGCAGAAGGGGCACTGGGGACACGGCCCCTAAGAAATCTCTTATCTCCATGATTTTGTTAGCCAGCAAAATCTATCTGAAAAAGGGAGGAGAGAGGCCTCCACCTCAGTTCCACTTTCCAAACTTCATGTAAGTTCACTGATTTGGCAGAACATGATTCATATCCAGAATCTAAGCTCAGGGGAGCCAGGGACTTGTGGAGTGTAGCAACAGAGAATGTGGATGGAGATGGAGTGGAACAATCCACAGGATCCACCACGGGGATTATGCACCAAGTTTACTTTGTTGTATCTTCAAATGTTTTGATATGGGCGTATGCTCAAAATGCATCTTCCCTAAAAAGAATAGACATCAATATCCACTTATCCCTTTTTTTTTTTTTTAAGATTTATTTATTTGAGAGAGAGAGATTGGGAGAGATTGGGGCAGAGGGAGAGGGAGACAAGCAGACTCCCTGCTAAGCGGGGAGCCCGATGCGAGGCTCGATGCTAGGACCCTGAGTTCATGACCTGAGCTGAAATCAAGAGTCTGATGTTTAACTGACTGAGCCACCCAGGCACCCCTCCCATTTTTTTAATAAGGAAAACAAGCACATAACACAGATACATGTGCATGGGCTTAGAAAAATATAAAAGGGATTCAAACAAAAGACAGTAAAAGTGTTCTTTTTTTTTTGGAGGCGACGGGATTACAGGCAGTTTAAAAAAAACATTGGCATTTTCTGGGGCTCCTGGATGGCTCAGTTGGTTGGGCATCTGACACTTGGTTTCGGCTCAGGTCATGACCTACGGGTTGTGGGATCGAGCCCGCATCTGGCCCCATGCTCAGTGGGGAGTCTACTTGAGATTCTCTCCCTCTGCCCCTCCCCCCAACGCTCTCTCTCTCTCATAAATAAATAAATTTTTGAAAAAAAAATCATTGGCATTTTCCATAATAAATACATCTTGATTTTAAAAATCAATAAACTTCATTTTTTTTAGAGCAGTTGTAGGTTCACAGCAAAATTGAACAGAAAGTACAAAGAGTTTCCAAATATCTCCAGCCCCATACATGTGCAATACCTCTTCTATCATGGTCCCTCACCAGAGTGGCACATTTGTTATAAGTGCTGAACCTCCATGGACACATCATTATCACCCAGAGTCTATAGTTTTATATGTAAGAGTTCACTCTTGCACATTCTGTGGCTTTGGATAAATGTATAAGGATGTGTATCCATCATTATAGTATCATACAGAGTAGTCTCACTGCCTGGAAAGTCCTCTGTGTCTGCCTGTTCATCCCTCTCTCCCCTTACCCTCAGTCCTGGCAACCACAGATCTTTTCCCTATCTCCATAGCTTTAGTCTTTTCCTGAATGTCATAGAGCTGGAATCCTACAGAATGTAGCCTTGCACACTGACTTCTTTCACTTAATAGTATGCATTTCCATTTTATCTGGCTTTTTAAAAAGTGGAATAAATGTTAAACATTGTGAAAAGACACCGTTTAGAGGATGAATTCCCAGATCATGTAGCCTTTGAGTTAGTGTTATATTCTGACCTATTTCATGAGCTTCTGAAAGCGCTCCCATGAAGACGAACTGCAGCCTCGTTGCTTCCAGACTGATGCCCTGAATGGTTGAAATGAGGGGGTGGGCGGGATGCCCCTGATACTGCTTTGTCTTTCTCAAGGAGAGCAGCTGGATTTAATATCCCCTGGATCCTGTTTGGCCCAGTGGGTCAGTAGAAATAACTCAAGGAGGGCAATGTGGAAACATTGAAGGTTCCTTCACCTTATTTCCTGTCCCCTCCTCTTCAAGAAAGAGAGATTCTAATTCATTGGTTATATTTGAAGATTCTGATGGTTCCTTGTTTGCTGAGTTAAAAAAATGCAATCTCTCCTATCTTCTCTCATGACGTCCGAGTGTAGGTGAGCCAGAACCTCGTCCTGTCTCTGCCTTTCTCAGTGGAGTTCTGTCTGCCTGCTCTCTTGAACCTTCTGCTGTTCTTCTTGTCATGCTCCAGGACAGTGTCACCAAACTCTCTGTGCCCGCGACTTCGTGGGGGTGTGACCTGTATAGTCGCTCATAGAAGGGAACCATGCTTAGTTTAATGCTTTGCTGTAACAATCTTGGAATTCTTAAATATTTGGAACAAGGGGCCCTGCATTTTCATTTTGCTCAAGGTCCTACAAATTATGTAGCTTGTCTTGCCTGAATACATCACTTTGCCTCTCCCTGGGTTGTGGTCACTCCTTTTGTAGATCCCTGATCCCAAGTCTCTTAACATGCACTTCAAGGTCTGTTATGAATTTGCGCCTATTCATTTCTCTTTTCTTTCCTTTTCCTCTTTATATGTTAACCCCTCCCCCCAAAATGAACCATTTGCTCTTCCTCTGACTTTGCACAGAGTATTTCTTATACTTGAATGCTCATCCCTGCCTTGTATATCTGGACAACTACACATCTTAAAAACCAGCTCGAATGTAACCTCAGTGGGATTACTCGCCAGATCCATTAGTGCTTTGAGAGCGGAGAGCCCAGTGTCTGATGAGATGATCCCGTAGGTATTGTTATCTCTTTCCAAATGTAAAACCCAGTGCCCTATATTACAGTCTGTGTTCCTCAAGTGTTTTTTGAGTTAAATAGATACAAAGGGTACTAGGCAGAGCTCTTTTGTTGCAAGGGAGGGAACCTAACTTAAACCGTCATAAGCCAAATCAGGAATCTCCTTGTCATGGAACCAAATTGCCAAAAGAAGGAGGCATGGCTGGGCCCCGAGGATCACTGGACCCTGGCTGGAATGTTGCCAAGGGTTTCTCTCACCTATGTTTCTCTCTGTTTCTCTCTGCGTGCTCTGCCCCCTCACACCTGGTTCTTCCCCGGGGCTGGAAATGTGTCACTAGGTTCACACCTCACAACTTTGTTCTGGAAAGTTGAAGTGATCCAGGAAATGGCCCACATGAGTTCAGGTTGGGCCAGGAGCCCATCCCTGGACCCCCACCACTGATCCCAGTTCTCAACCTTCTTGGGTTGTGCGTGTGTGAGGAGGGAGTGGGCCAGAGCAGGTGGAATGTCACAGATTCTGGACTAGCTAGATTCTGGGACAGTTTCCCCCCCCCAGCATTACTGAGATAGAATTGACACAGAACATTGTGAGCAAGTTTAAGGTGTACACGGTGTTGATTTGATACACCTACCTATTGCAGGAATGATGACCACCACAGTGCCAGGGCAGCTCCTTTTCTTTTTCTCTGTACTTTTCCCTTCCACACGCACAATTTCCACAGTTTGCTTCAAATTCCTGCCATGGTTCCATTCAGTCAAATATGTATCTTTAGCTATGTTTAATTTGCCTACTTTCAATAACACAAAACTGCATTTCTTAGTTTTCCCATTTTATGGTCATTATTCATTTCCCTCCTTAAATTATGGACATTTAAGAATTGTGTTCTGAGGCGAGAACGTGGATCCATCATTTAGGAAAGACAGGTTGCAATGTGAGTTCGAAATCACTGCAAGCAAGTCGGATCATCAGGGAAATTCAGACAAGCCCTTGTCAGGGAGGGCTTGGAGGACATGACATTGTCTTTCATGAGCTGAGCAGAGAAGACAACAAACTATCCTTTGTCATAATGAATGAATCAGCAGCAAATAGCAGCATTCAAATGATAAAAGGCTTAGGTCAGGTCAGGTTCCGGGAGTGCTATACTAACACTCAAAAGTCTGGAAGCCCACTGGGCACTGCTGAGATGCCCACCGTTCAAGCCCTCTTGGGCCCTTAAAGTCTGCACCTCGGCTGCTTCTGCCAGGTGGAGCCCAGGTGTCTTGGTCTAGGTTGGGAGGTCTGGGGATCTCGCAGCCATCCTGTCAGAGACTCTGCTCCCTCCCCATAGGGCTGGTACCCTGACCCCCACCGGACCTGCCAGCTTCTGATCCTCTCCCAGCCAGGGGTGTTCTCGTCATTTTCCCTGCTTGCCTCCATGTGTCTGTCTCCCTCAACTTCCCGCACGATCTCAGCAGGAGCTCGGGGTTTTGGCGAACACATGTTCAATAGGAGATTATCTCCAGCAGCTTTGTTTGCTGTTGCAAACCTTCCCTTGACACAAGGCAGCTCAGTGCTGTTGCTTGGAATGAGACAATTCCAATATATTGGCCAATAACAACAGCAGATTACAGCCGCGGGGGAACCCCTGTCTTGTTTATTCAGCAGACGGTGATCCACTCCTCGCTACGTGGCAGACTCTGGATCAGGACCTGAGAACGTAACAGCGAGCACAGCAGTGCCTCATGGACATCGCAGTAGGAAACAGTACGCGCAAGTCAATGGCCAACCATAGTGCAGTGGCTGGATCTGGGAGAGTCATCTAATCTAGAGCTGAGAAGTGCAGAAATCATGTGTGGAGGGTGCTTCTTGTAAGGGAGAAGGGCCAGAGGTAGCTGGTCAAGGGAGGGTGTGTGTCAGAACGAATGTGTGCAAATGTTTGGGGGAAGAGAGGGACCCGCATCTTTTGAGAACCGGAAGAGCAGCAGGCCCGGGATGCCGAGCTTCCAGGAGCGGCGGCAAGACATGAAGCTAGAGGACCGCACCAGGCTCCATCAGTGAGGAGCTTGTAATGCAGGCCAGTCCCTAGAGCAGAAGGCCTTGGCCCACTTGATGCCCGTCCCAATCCCATTTTTCTTGTCTTACTTTTCTATAGTGACTGGCAAGTGAAAATACTCAGCTTCCTAACCTCCTTGGAGTTTTGGCCAATTGGTCCCGAGTACACGACTGTGCTGCTTCTTCATTTCCTTCCTCTTCCTGCCTGGAAGGGCGGCCGTGGCTGGAGGCCCTGTTGGGGAGGGTAGCCCCCCAACCCGGGCCGATGGCACTGGGGAGCCACGGCCACTCCCTCCTCCAGGATGGCTTGTGAGCGAGACGGATAAACTGGCCCTTGGTTAGGCCACCGTGGTTGAGTCCCATGTGGTTGGATGCGAATCCTAATACAGAGAACCAAGGGTGTGTTTGAAGTGTGAGAGCTGATGGTTCTTTAGTAGAGTGGCTGCTCTAGCTGCTTTGGGTAACGTGGTTTGGGGGGCAGGCCAGCTGTGGGGCACCAAGGAGAGGGTTGCTGGATGTCCAGCCTGGCAGCATCCGGGCTCAGCCTGAGGCAGTGGTGCCGGAGGGACAGGGGCAGGCCCGAGAAGTGCTCATAGGGCAGTCGCCTGCGGCTTAGGAAGACAAAGCAGTCGAGGGCTTTCTGGCTTGAATCAGTGTGCAGAATGAGTAGCCTAATTGTTCGCTTCTCTGAAGAATGCTGGGGGGGGGGGGGGAGCTTTTACATATTTGAATAATTTTCTTAAAATGGTGGATGCGATGAATTTTCCTCGTGTTTTCAATCATGACTACAGATATTTGGCACACCAATAATGCCTGAAATCTCTAATAAATAAGTCTTGTCAGTTTCTCAGCTTGGGAATGATCCTGCCACCTTTGCCCCCCAAACGAAATCTTAAGAGGCAATTTGGAAAATGATTCACAGGCTGGCTGATGTCTGGAGTCAAGGTGTCTAAGACATTCAGGTCCTGAACCTCAGCCACCAGCATCCTTCTGTAGGGGACAAGAGCAGGCAGAGAGAGGCTGGCAGAGCTCCCCTGTGTCCTGGTCCCCCCAGCCTGCCTGGGACCTGCCCAGCAGTCTGCTGTTGGCCCAGGCCACGCCTGACGTCTGGGGCCCAGGGTGCGATGCTGCAAAGCCCGCTGTGGGCTGGGGGCAGGGTGGATGCAGCTGATGACATGCACAGCTGTGGGGCTCAGAGGTGGAGCGAATCTCTAGTTTCCAATATTGTCCTTTATAAATATAATAGATCATTAAATTTCTTATTTCTGCACTTTCCCCCACTTCCACACACAAAAAACTTTTGTGTTCTCCAAAGAGGGAGAGAGAAAGAATTCCTACATAGCGGAATGAGCACAACTGAAGAAGCCTGTGGCCATCTCCGGTCAGTCCAGGCTGGCGCCGACTGTCTGAGGGGTAGGGACTGCCCCTGTGGTAACACCTGAGCGGGGACAGACGGCGCAGATGGTTCTCACTGAGTGGGCTGGCGGCCCTTTCCCAGGGCTCTGGGCTACTCTCGCTTTGCCGCGTGTGGGAGCTGGGAGTCCCTCCAGGGATTGCGGGGCTCTGGGTGGATGGGATGCCCATGGTGAGGAGTCTGGAGGGGGGATACTCTGTGGGGACAGAGGTGATCATTGGTCTGGGGCAGGAGCAGATTCCTTTTGGGGGGTGGTCTTGGATAAGAACCAGTCCTTATACCTACAATAGGGGAACGATGGAAGCAGCCCAAGTGTCCATCCACTGATGAATGGATAAAGAAGTTGTGGTATATATAGATGACGGAATGTTATTCACCTATAAAAAGGAATGAAATCTTGCCATTTGCAGCAACATGGATGGAGCTAGAGAGTATAATGCTAAGCGAAATAAGTTGCTCGGAAAAAGACAAATATCATATGATTTCACTCATATGTGACATTTAAGAAACAAAACAAATGAGCAAAGGGGGAAAAAAAGAGAGAGAGAGAGACCAAGAAACAGACTCTTAACTCTAGAAAACAAACTGATGGTTACCAGAGCGGGGGGGGGGGGGGGGGGGGGGGGGGGAAAAAACAGGTGATGGGGATTAAGGAGGGCTCTTGTAATGAGCAGCAGGTGATATATAGAACTGTTGAATCATCATATTGTACACCTGAGACAAACAACTATGTTAACTATACTGGAATTAAAATTAAAGTAAAATAAAATAATAAAATCAAATCAAATACTCTCCCTTGGTGGGAGACACAGGAGGAGTGACTGTGTGGGATTTTGCGTTGTCAGCCGTTGAAACTGGCAGTACCTATCCTGGCGGGACCTTCAGTCCTAACGCCCCGGATGTATGGGGGGCCCGGTGGCGTGCTCCCCGAGCCCCAGCTGCAGCCCTGGGCTGTGATCCTCTCACAGAGCCGTGGTCCTGAGGCGGGGCTCCTGGAGGGGACTCCAGCTCCAGTTCTCCGACTCTCAAGCCCTTTTCCCTTCACATGCTCGACTGCTGTGCCGCGGACCCGGGACACTGATCTTCGTTAACATCAGAGAATGTACATTGTTACTTCTTTTTCAATTAAAACTTACTTGCTCTTAGAATTAAAAAAAGGGAGTGGAAGCATGATAGACAGATACAAACAGTGAGCGAAGAAGGCTGAAAACAAAAGCAATCATGTTATCTGTCTCTTCTCAAGTGAAAGGTGATCCATATGATGTGCTTTTGGGGGCAGGATTCGAAACTGTGGGACTCATTTGTTCTGTTGAAAGTGATTTTAGACATTTTCCAACATCCTTATTTATTGGTTTTCTATTGCTGCTATAACGAATTACCACACATTTAGTGGTTTCAGACAACACCAACACAAGCGTATCACCATACAGTTTTGGAGATCAGAAGTCCCAAAACTAGGGTTGGGGGTGGCTCAGTCGGTTAAGCACTGACTCTTGGTTCTGGCTCAGGTCATGATCCCGGGGTCCAGGGATGGAGCCCTGCCTCCAGCTCCACGCTCAGCATGGAGTCTGCTTAAGTCTTTCTCTCCCTCTCCCTCTGTCCCCCCCGTCCTCGCTCGCTCTCTCTAAAATAAATGAATAAATCTAAAAAAAAAGTCCCAACGGATTGGTCCAGGGGCTTCCCTCGCAGCTGCGGGCTGCCTGTACTCCTTGGCTCAGAGCTCCTTCCTCCGCCTCGAGGGGCAATGGCACACAGCATTGTCTCTTCTCTCTGACCTCATGCCTCCTTCTCGGAAGGAGCCTTGTCATTATATCGAGCCCACCTGCATGCCAGGATAACCCCTCTATCTCAAGTCTCCTCCTTAATTTAATGACACCTGCAAAGTCCCTTTTGCCGCATGAGGTGCCATATTCACGGGTCTCAGGGATTAGGACATAGACAAGCTTCAAGCCTATCATACTCATTTTATAGAAGACATAACTGAGACCTTAAAGAAGAGGACTTTTTTTTAGAAGTCTGGGCTGCTGCTAGCTGCGTGATGCTTTTGTGCGAATGGGTGGATTAAGTCAGGGGTGGGTGCGTGGGGTCATGAGTGCATGGATCAGTGGGCACACCAGTCGGTGAGCTTGTGGGGAGGTGGCAGACCCCACTCGCCCCCTCAGTTGCACACCCTCGTGCAGTGCGCATCCTGAGCACCACTCACAGGGGCTGTGCTGGTGGGTTTCTACGCTGGAAGGAGTAACACAGTCTCAGGACTTCCTGCTCTGGTCCCCCCCACTTCACCCCTGCTCCCCCCGTTTCATGGCTGTGACTCTCAGGGGCCAGGGATCATCTCAAAAAGCCAGCTCAGGAGATTCAGGACAAGTATCAACCATTCTCCTCAAGTGATCAGGCCGTGCCACCTTTCAACCCGCTTCTGAGTAGCTTCCGGTCAGCTCTTTTGTTCTTTTGTCAGGAGTATTTCAATAATCCTCTTCCTGTTTCATCTCATCAGTGTCCATGAACACCTACCTCCCAGTCAGCGGTCCTGTCTTTTACATGAGACCTGCCTGCATCTTGCTCAGCGGCACTGAGTTTCAGCCACACTAAGAAGGGCAAGATGTTCTGGCTCTGAGTTTTAGAAATCCTCTGTGGCAATGTTGCCTTTCTATATGATGATTTACAGAGGCTTTTCATCGGCCCTGCCTGGAATGGGGATTCCTCTAGACCACCATGTCCAGTAGATCTTTCCGGGAAATGGTGTCAACTGTGGTCCGATGTGGTAGCCACGAGCCCTAGGTGGCTACTGGGCACTTGAAATGTGGCACGCATGATTAAGAACTTGCATTTTAAATTTAATTTTAATTAGCAGCTACTGTATTAGACACCACAGATCTACATTCTTTCCCTGAGATAAAGGAAAATATGTGTAGGATGTAGGAGGTAGCATTCTCAACCATACACACTTATAATTAGGAGAAAAAGGAAGGTTTTTTTCCCTGTCAAAGTTTAAAATTACATTTTGATTAGACTGAAGAATGTTCATGAGTTCTAAGTAAGTACACTTGCTTTAAGCTTATACATTTTTAACCAGAGGCAAGGCACGGTACATTTTTTGTTGTGCATGGTTAATGTACAAAATATCCCCACTTCCCCTGAGAAACAGTATTAGGTCTGAAACACACTTTGATGAACACTGAATATTAAAACAGCATATGGCGCTCTATGAATAGATTAAATAGAAGTGAACACATACTATTCTTCAATTTTTCAATATATATTGTAAGAATATATCACAGCATTGATAATATAAATAAAAATATTTGGATTCATTTTTAGATTCAAAATTTTTCCGGCTGTTCTCCACTGAGGGAGCTTAGAGGTGAAAAGGTAATGAGGTCGCCACCAGAGGAAATGTGTCCGGCGTGCTCTCTGCCCGAGTGAACGGGTTCCTGTGGTGTAGGTGGATCGAGGAAGCAACATAGAGGCTCCACTGGAACAAGAAGGGAAAACCTGGGAAGGTTTAAGAATTGTCTCCCTTCCAGCTGAGGAACTCTGGTTTTCTCTCTCTCTCTCTCTTTTTTTAATTTTAATTTTTTAAAAGATTTTATTTATTTATTTGACAGAGAGAGACCAGCGAGAGAGGGAACACAAGCAGGGGGAGGGGGAGAGGGAGAAGCAGGCTCCCCACCGATCATGAAGCCCGACGTGGGGCTCGATCCCAGGACCCCGTGATCATGCCCTGAGCCGAAGGCAGATGCTTAACTGACTGAGCCACCCAGGCGCCCCAATTTTCTCTTGTTCATACCTGAGGCTAATAAGTTGTCATCAGGTTGTTTAAGGTATTCTGGGGGAAATCTTTAGAAGTATGCACTTTATGTTTTTATCTCTTCTTTTGAGTTTGGGATTTTTCTCTGGACTCGTTTACTCCTCAATTTTCTTCTTTCTCTTGAATAGAGGTGAGTTTATCCATACTTGCCATTTAGTTTAAAAAAAAGAGAGGGAGAGGTATGCCCAGAGCACCTTCGACTGCTCCGGTGTCCCCGTCGTGTTCTGGCTCCTGGGACCGTGGTGACCTGTGTATCGAAGTGTTTCCAGAAGCACTGTGTCTGTTGCGGCACTGTGTGCCGTCAGCTCAAAACCGCGCCCAGGAGGGGTCTTGTTTTACGGAACTGAGATGGTGTAGAGGCCTTATGCCCGAAGAAAGAGGAAATACAGCCTGTGGAGAACATTTGAGAGTAGGATGTTGGTCCGGGGTGTTTATCGACAAGAAGACTATAGTTTCTCTGACAACAAGTGAAATGCGGCTTTTGCTGAGAGGTCGAGTGTGCTGTGGCCAAAATAAGATGGCTCTCTTGGGACGAGGGGAAGGTGGATCTGTGGAGGAGGTGCCAGGACTGAGAAAGGGGCCCTGGGATGTGTCAGCCAAAGGGAGGCTTGCAGGAGATGGGGGAACAATGGGGGTTTCTGCAGCAGGGAGTGTACGATTATACCTACTTGGGGTCAGCAAGGCAGGATGACCTTCAGCCTGTAGCACCAGGAGGAGCTGAACTAGGGCTGGGCTGTAGGAGGCAATAGAAGGGGTGAAGCGGGAACAGAGAGTAGCAATAAGGAACAGGAAAGGCAAAATGGTGACTCTAAATATGTGTGTGGAGGGGGCCTCGTGCCCTTTCTGTCCCATCTGTCATGGAAACCACTGGGGCACTCAGCAGAGGCTTGCTCGATGTATTAGTACCAGAGGTGAGGGGGGCTGACAATGGGGGCTTTCTCTGACATTTGTCATACGGCCGAGATAAGCAGCTGCTACAAGAGATTACCGTGGTAGGGATCCCTACTGTAAACGCGTCCTGAGATGTATCTGGAGTCCTGCATACCCAATACAGAAAAGACTGTAAGCTACAGATAAGCAAAAGGATAGGATGTGTCTATGAGGAAGTGCTAAAAAAGAGAGCAATGAAAGCTAGAATACGTTTGTGAATTTTTCTGGAACTATTTTATTTTTGCATTCAGTCACCTGCTGATCTAATACATACTAATGAGAGCCGTCTACTGAGCCAGATCCTGTGGACCAAGAGACGAACAAGGCGGCCTTGCTCCTCGGTCGCTCTCTGTCCAGCAGGAGGGGACCTGCAGGAGCCTTCAGTTGTGCTCCCGTGATATGTGTGTGAGTAAAGAAAGGTGGCGTGATTTATTCTTTCTAGAAAATAGAAAGGACAAGCAAAAGAAGAGCAGCCGCGGGGTGGTAAGACTTTAGCAACATCTGAAAGTCAAATAGAACTTTGCAGGTCTTGGAGGAGACAACTTTGGTAGAAGACATAGAATGAATGGGGACTGAGATCTGATGGGTATGTTTGCCACTCGATAGCAGATGTTTAGTGACATGTTCGCGGCGGCCACAGGGAGGCTGTGGGAGATTCCACTCGGTACAACAGCTGCTGGGGAGGATCCATCAGGTACCCGGGATGTCTACACCCATGGCGTCTGAGTTCTACCCAAGGATGGGTAGGAGAGAGAAAGCAGCCGCTAATCTGGACTATCTGGGTTCTTCCTGGAGGCTCAGATGACTGAGAGAATCCGGGCATCTCCAAATCCATTTTGGTTTGTGTCAGCAGTTCCAAAGCAGGTGGGTCGGGAGGTAAGAAACCAGCAAGATGAGAATTTGTGAGCTGTTACAATATACCATTAGAGGGCATTTAGAGTCTTCCAGGTGGGCAGACAGTCTCAATCATGCCAAAACTTAGATTCAATTTTCGAGACTGAATCTGTATGTGAGGAACTGGTAGGAGGCTCTGGGGAAAATTAAGTGGGCAAGGATTTTTGCCTGAGTTGGGATGGAGGTTTGCTTGGCCACCGGGCTGGGGAGAAGGGCGCGGCATCTCAGGAACTGGTTCCCTCGTCAGGGGCGTAGGGCTCTAGGCAGAGACTAAAGGGCTCATGAGGCTGTAAGCAGAAGTGGAAGCAAGTTTTTTTCAAAAGAGAGATGAAGAAACGACATAAAAGCCATACAACTTTGGTGCCCAGGTGACAAAAGCATGATACAGATGCGCAAGTGGGATACCTCCCCCGTCTAGAGAATGAGGCACAGCTTCTCTGGGCTAGCCAGAACTGTGCACCAGGCACAGAGCACTCAGGGGCCCCCGGCACCTGGCAGGCAGCTGGGGATCCCTGTGGCCTGGGCATCGGTGTTCTCCCAGAGGGCCCTGGCCCCTGACCCAGCAGCAAGACGTTCCCCTTGGGTAGCTTTGCGGGTAGAGAGCATTTCAACGTGTGTGTTTATCATGGGAAAATATATATAACGTAAAATGTATCATCCTAACCACTTTAAAGTGGACAATTCAGTGACATTACGTGCATTCATCACGTTGTGCAACCACCAGACTGGCCATTTCCACAACTTTTTAATTGCACCAAACAGAAACTCTGTCCCCAGCCCCGGTTACCCCTCTTCCACTGTCTGTCTCCACGACCCTGCTGACTCTAAGTCCTTTGTATCGCGGAGCCACACAGTCTTTGTCCTTTTGTGTCTGCAATGTCACTCAGCATGTTTCCAAGGCTCACCTGTGTGACAGCAGGTGTCAGAATCTCCCTCCCTGTTAAGGCTGAATAATGTCTGCTCTATGTACAAACCACATTTAGTCTACCCATTTATCCTTTGATGGCCTTTTGGACTATTTCCAGGTTAGTGAGAGTTTAATGATTACTAGCGGTTGGTGATATTTAGGAAAATTTGTTTTTGCATCAATGTCAATTGATAAAGAGAGTGAACAATTATATAAACAAAGAGGCGGCCAGTAGTCCACCATGCTGTGTGGGGTAGGACCTGAAACCGAAGGAGAAGATCTAGGTTGAACCAGATGTAAAATATTTCATAGACTGCAGGGGCCGGAGGCTATCATTAATTAGTTTGTGAGAGGAAATTGGAGAATGTTATCAGGGTCTGTACTAGAAATAGGTACGCAGTCCTTCTAGGTACGCAGTCCTTAGAATAGATGTGGGTTTTATCCTTCTCTGGGGTTCCTATTTGGTCTTTTATAAAATACTTCAAAAAGGGACTTCTAGGCGCACCACAAAAACATGCGCACACACACACGCACACACATGAACATGTTCTGAGGCCTGTAGAACATTAAGTTAATTGGAGTGAAAATTTTGATCCTTTAAGTGGGTGACACCAGATACAATGTACTACTCAGAGAATTTCTTCTTCATGATGTTTGTTCCTTTGAATATGTCATTGTTTAATGCTTTTGTAATACCTCAATAAACACATTCTACATGTCGTGGTAATAGGATTAACTAAACTACCCCCTCATTCACAACTGTACATTACACACCTGTTATGCAACACGATCAGAACATGCCAATCCTGTGCCCTCACACAGTTACAGTCTTGTGCGTGCATACGAAACAGAGTTCAAAGTGGTGTGGAAGAGAGGGGTGCCACGGAAGAGATGAGGCCACTGACCCAGATCTCAGACGTCAGGACAAGTCTCCCAAACTGAGACTTAAAAATGCATCGAAGTTGGCCAAGTTTAGGAGAGAGTGTGCGAGAGTGTGCATGCGTGTGTGTATGGGTATGAGGGTGTGTGCGTCACTGAGGGTGTGTGGATGTGTGAGTGTGAGCATGTAAGTGTGAGGGTGTGTGAATGTGTGAGTGTATAAATGTGTATGAGAGTGTGTTCGTGTGTGTTTGTGAGTGTGAATGTGTGAGTGTGTGTGTGTGTCAGGGTGGGGTAGTGAGGTGAGTAGTATTCCGGGCAGAAGAAACAGTATGTGTAAAGGCCCAGAGGTAAGGGGTCCGGGGACCCTGGGCACAGGAGAGTTCAGTGTGGCTGGAACAGAGGCTACATGACGAATGAGGCTGGAGAGTTCCAGAGGGCAGCTCCCCAAGGGCCTTGCGCACGTGGTAAGGAGTTCACACTCTACCCTGAGGTCAGTGAGAAGCCATGAGAGTATTTTAGGCACTAGAGAGGTGTGAGCCCGGTCCCAGCAGGGAAAACCAGTGTCTGGAGGGCTGAGAACGGGTTGGAAGGACCAGGTGCAGGCAGCACAAACCAGTCGGGAGCTTGTTGCAACAACTAATACAACCTACCAATCACCTAAATTAAGCATGCCAATAGAATGCTTATTCCATACAACGGAAAAGCGATGAAAGTAATTTGTGATAAAACACTGTGTTTGCATATGAACAGCTTAGGCAGGACAAAGGTAGAAGATACAATGAAGAGGTCTGGTGCTCCCATCCACAGTAGAACCGCCTTGTGCGCAACAACCACAAATACAGTCTGATGCATGAAGATTTGCCCACTCAGAGATCACAACAATCTTGAGATTTTCTGAGCTGGTGAGCAATTCTTGCAAAATTCTGAAGCAAACCTTGTAACATCTTCCGTTGATGAAGATGGCAGCTGCATTCCTGGAAAATCCAACTTCGGTCAAAATCTCGTAAAATCTATTTTATGTATATTTCTGTGACACGTAAAAGTCACAAAGGGCAATTTTGTTGTGCATGGCTGCCCCAAGGATTTCAGGACCTAGAGAACCTGCTCCTGCCCTCTACAGCCCGTGGGTCTCCTCATCATTCTAACACTTGAAAATGCCCCCCAAAATGTCCACAACGGTCTTTTGAGAGTGGTATCACCTCCTTGAGATCCACTGATCTAGAGAGACCTTCTCGCTTTGCAGAGGATCTTACCAAGGTTTAGGAAGGACAATTGCTTTTCTAAGAGTCATGTGGTGAGAGCCACACACATGCGGGGCTTAAATCCAGTGTTGAGTGTTACTCAGTGTTTTTTCCCTACCCTAACTCACTAACACGTTGGGAATTGAAGGAACAGCTTTGTTTGTGAGTTGCTCAGAAATCTAATATAGTTTTCCAACTGTCCATTCTTCTTACTGTGAACCTTGAAGGAAATGGTTGTTTGAAAGATTATTAGTTCAGTTTAAATAGTCTCATATTTATTGGCCCTGTTCACACTTCCCACATCCATTTGAAACTTTGATGTCTAACACCTCACAAAGTATATGAAGTCCCACTTTCTTTAAAATTTAATAGATATATTTACATTTTATCCAACCAATACATGCTTGTAATTAAAAGGTGAAATTGTACAGAAGTGTTTTAAAGTCTCACCATTTTATCCCCAGTCCTACTCTACTTTGAGGTTTAAATTTACTTCTGCTTTTTTGGAGGTGACCTCCCTCTCTCTAAAAAAGTCTCCCATGGCTGTTTCTTATTTTGTCCATTTTAAACATGATCTATAGAATTTCTCTTCTGATGGATGAGTCTGCTGGTCTTCACCGCGTCCCCCAAATGAAGGTGTGTTACCACCTGAATTCATTTATTGGCTACATTGTCACATTTCCTTAAATTCTAGTCTGTAGAGACACTCTGTACAGTTTCTCTTTATTCCTCACTTTACATTTTACAGGATAAAAAAAATTAATGTCCTTGTACTTTCTTTTACTTCTTTCTTTCTGTTCTCACTTCCCTCTTTCTGTCTTCTGTGGTTTTAGATCGCCAAATGTGGCAGAACTTACGATCTATTAACGCAATAAAGAATTATGAGCTCTGTCCACAGACTGATTCTAAAAGCTGAAACTCAGGAGTGGTTACACGATTATGATTTTGTGAATGTTGTTCACTGCAGAGCCAAGTTATATGCTATCGTTAGGCTTCCTTCTAGCTGTTTTTGTTGTGGTGGCCCTTCTTTGGAACTTCTAATTTCCCTTTTTTCTGGTGTTGTCTGTCTTGGCAGTAGTGAAGGTACCACCCGACCAGAGGCATCTCTTAATCCCCCCAAACCCCTCCGCCCCAACCTGCTGACACCTCTCTGTTGGAGCCAACTATCCTTTCTCTCTCATCTGGGCTGATTATTCCTTAGGTTGGCTGAAGAGATGTTGTTTGGAATCTTCCTATTCTCCTTGATCTCCTAGGCTGGCATTCCACTTTTTTTCTTTTGATTTTATATTATGTATATATTTTGCTGGAGTATGTCTTAAGGCAATTTCCACAGAAAGAGTGGGGTATGAGGGAGGTGAAGCTCTGGTTCTTCAAATGTCTGAAAATGTCTTTATTCTGCTCTCATAGTGAATTCATTAGCTATCAAATTCCAAATTGAAAATAGTTTTTGCTGTATTACTTTGGAGGGTGTTACCTGTTAAAATTCATGTTTATTTGCCAGGTCTGATGTCAATCTGCTTCTCATTACTGAATGAACTGCTTTTTCCTCCCAGGAAAGTTTTAGGATTTTCTCTTTATCCTCTGTATTCTGAATTTTCAAGAATTTGGGACTCACTGTGGGTATTTTTCTCTTCATTCACTGTATTGCACACTTAGTGGACCATCGTAGTCTGGAAAATTGTTTACCTAATTCTGGTGATTTTTTTCTTCTTCTTCTTTTTAGAGATTTTATTTATTTATTTGACAGAGGGAGAGATAGCGAGAGCGGGAACACAAGCAGGGGGAGTGGGGGAGGGAGAAGCAGGCTGCCCGCCGAGCAGGGAGCCCGATGCGGGGCTCGATCCCAGGACCCCGGATTCACGACCCGAGCCGAAGGCAGACGCTTAACGACCGAGTCACCCAGGCGCCCTGGCGATTTCTTATATTATTTATTTAATGATTATCCACTCCTCTTTCTCTTTCTAGAATTCATATTGGTTGGATAGTGGAACTTCGGAGTTGATCTTTTTATGGCTTTATTTTCTGTCTCTTTGTGTTTAGGTTCTATTTTCAGAGAGATTTGCTTCATTTAATTTTTGATTCTTTATTAATAATTTTTAATTTGACAATTATACATTTCTATAAGTGCTTTTCCTTTGGTTCTCTGATTGTTCCTTTTTCTATTTTATACCTAGAGTTTTACATGGGGGTGGGGGGCCTAGAGAAGAAAGCGGCCCCTATACCGGGCCCCACTCAGCAGCAGCTTCCTGTTCCATCGGGAGGAGGGAGACTTCGAGGGATAAAAGTTGTCTGGGAGCATCCAGGTGTAGTTGTTGAGCATGCTGTGATGATGGGTGGAGGGATGGACTGAAGTGTGAAGGCCCCTCAAGCCCCCCATCTTGCCACAGACTACGTCTTGGGACCCTGGCATGGAGAAAGTGCCACTTTTGCTCCTGCTTCTTGGGATTTTTGTCACCACCTAGTGACAAGCAGGAGAAGCAAGAGGCCCACATGTTGGCGAAGCCAGCGAGCTTCCCTGCTTTCTGTGTCCGTCCGGATCACCTGCGCTCGGCCCCTGATTGCTGCTTTTTCCTGACCGCTGTTGGCGGAGGTCATAGAGAGGGCGTGATCTCTGGCTGCCCTGTGAGCTGTCCCCCCACCCCAAAGGATCAGGGGCTCCTTGCTCTCTCCCCTGCCCTTGGAATGTACTTTCTGCTCACCATTCCCATAGCCAAGGAGGTTTCAAGAACTCAGCCTGGAGCGAGTACGGTGTCCTTGAGGCTATCGTGACTAAATCCGTAACTAAACCCTATTAAGCCCTCTGGAGAACCTTTTAAAATTCTGGCTGGGGGGGTACAGAGAGCTGCTCGACTAGCAGCCACCCAACAAGTGAGAGCTCTTGTTGCCCTTGCTTAGTAAACCTGCTGCCTACCAGCCCCGAGCGTCCACCTCTTTCGTGGGTCTTTCCTGGCCCACTGCGTGAGGGGGTCAGTTTCAACTGGCAGGGCGACTCTGGAAGGTGCCAACCTCCACCCCTCTTCTCATTATATCAGATTGTAGTGTCTGAAAATATGAGCTTTTCCTAAGTTCTTTTCTGCTCCCGCAGTAATCTATGCTCCTCCAGAGTTACTTTTCTCCTTTCTTAATCTTTTGCTTAATGCTGCATTCTTTTGCAAATATATGAAATTTGAAATATGCTTCATATTTATTTATTTATTTTAAGACTTTATTTATTTATTTGACAGAGACAGAGAGAGAGCCCAAATAGACAGAGCGGCAGGCAGAGGGAGAGGGAGAAGCAGGCTCTCCGCTGAGCAGGGAGCCCAACACGGGGCTCGATCCCAGGACCCTGGGATCATGACCTGAGCCGAAGGCAGACGCTTAACCGACTGAGCGACCCAGGCGCCCTGAAATATGCATCATATTTAAAAATAAGACTACAGGGGCGCCTGGGTGGCTCAGTCAGTTAAGTGTCTGCCTTTTGCAGGGGTCATGATCCTGGAGTCCCGGGATTGAGCCCCGCATTGGGCTCCCTGCTCAGCGGGGAATCTGCTCCCTCTGGCCATCCCCCGCTCTCTGTCTCAAATAAATAAAATCTTAAAAAAAGATAAGATTACAGAAAAAGTCCTGTGTGTGTGTGTGCGTGTGTGTGTCCATTGGTGGGCTTTTGTGTTTGGCTGAACGTGTGCGGAGTCAGCCCTTAGGTTGGAGATCCGTAAGTAACACAATCTAAAGGACACCCCCCCCCCCCCGACCTTTGTGCACACTACCCCTGGCTAGCTCCCTCTTATCTATTTTGGTCAATTTCTTTAAAAAAGCGCCCATTGTTACGTATTTATTTTTGGCCTGAATGTGTAAGATGCGTATCTACCAACATTTTGATCAAAGGATTAGGGGAAGGGTTTGCTGAGGGTGACACTGTGATTTTCAGGGTCCAGTTTCCAGTGCTGGTGGATCCCAGTCTTGGGGGAAGGCTGGTGTCTTTCTAGGCTTTCCTGGGAAGGTTTTCTCCGTTAACTGCCGCCCCCTTCTCCCTCATAGGTTGCAGGCCGTAGTTTCCTTTGCCCAGCTTCAGAATTCCTCACTGGCTTGTTCTTCCAGAAATGTTTAGAACTATTTCACTTGCTAATAGCTTCCCTCCTATTCTCTTCCCTGTTGTGGCTTTATATCATTTTTATCCTTTTAACATCTTTTTGATGTGGCCTTGGAAGACAGAGCAGATAAACATTTGTGCACAGTTTGCAATTTGGACTGGAAAATCCTCTGTTTTTTTTCCATCACTTGACATTTTGAAGATTTTTTTGCATTAAACACCTTTTTCTTGTGCAGGTAATACATGTACATATTATAAAATTCAAGAGGCCCAAAACGGTTAGACAGTAAATTTAAGTTTCTCTCATTCCTGTTTCCTAGGCACCCGATTTCTTGTGTGTCCTTCTGGAAGTCTTCCATGCAAACATATTCTTTTTAATTAAAAAAAATGCAAGCAGAAGCACAGAAACACATTGCTTTACACCTTTCCTTTTGCACTCACCAATGCCTTGGAGTTCACATCCACAGCACAGAGCTTTTTAAAAATTACTTTTAATTTCTGCAAAGTGTTTTACTAATGGATACATTGTAATTTATTTAACATTTCCTTATGGGTTAACTTTTTTTTTAAGTTGAAGTGTAATTGGCAGGTAATACCCTATTAGTTTCAGGTCCTTACAGGTTAACCTATGTTCTCCTTCTGTCTTTTGCTTTCATAAACAAAGCTACAATAAATTTCCTTTTAGGCACACCATTTCACACACAGGTGAGTAAATCTGTGGTAAATACCTGGATGGGAAATCGCCAACTGCCAGGTTTCTTGGGGGCGGGGGTGGTGGTTTGTCAATTAATGCTCGCTCCAATAACGTATGAGACTGCCCGTGTCCCCACACCTTTGGCCACTGTACCAGTTATTTAAGCAGAAAGTTTCATACCCGGAACTGTTGGTTAGGTATAAGGTTGTTGAGAAGAGAATAAGGCAAGAAGGGAATACCAAGGTATAGAGAGGCAGCGATTACAAGAAGGGGAAGTAGTGAAGAGGCTGACACTGTTAATAGTTTGAGCTGTGCTGTGAGCTCGGAGGCATCCTATGGACCAGAACCAGACTTCTGAGGAGGGAGGGCTAATTGGTTTGAGATGGTTCTCTGAGACGGCACAGGTCATGCTGATGCGACAAGCTTCGCAAAACGACTCAGCTGCTGCAGTGGTTCAGCACCCACCAGGCTGCAGGTGAAGCGCTTTGGGGCGAGCGAGCGTGGCCACGAGGAGGGGGCTAAGGGGGAGGCCCTGCCTCCCCCACCACCTTCTATTGGCTCAGCCGAGGCAGGTGGCACCGTGTAGGGCCTCGTGCTGCGCGCCCAGGTGCCTCGTGCAGCGTGCGCACGAGCTCCGCAAGGTGTAAAGGGCTGCACTGCGGAGCGTCCCGAGTCGGGGCGGGGCTGCTCGGTCGAGCCCCCCAACTTCTCGCTGTTTGCTAGCCTGACAGGTAAGCGCTCAGAGCTTATGGCTCTGCTTAGAATTTTTTTCTTACTAGGATGGAGACTAGTTCTCAATATTTAGAATTGATTTTCCTTTTTATGAAACATCTTTTGGTTGGTTTTGCTTGTGTTTGTTTTCCTTGCTTGTCGTTTTTGTTCTACTTGAAGTTAGGTTTTTTTTTTTTTGGAGTACGTTGTGAGTTGCAAATACTCCTTTATCTTTTGATATGGGGTGAATTTTCCACGTATGTGGTTCATTTTTAGAGTTTACCAGTATTTTCTTTTGTGAGTTCATGGTTTTAGTTCACCTTTAGAGAACTTCTTAGCTTTGAGATATAAAAAAAAGTCTTGCCATTTTTTTCCCCCTAATGCTTTTATGGTTTTAGCTTTAAAACTCAAATATTAGATCAAATCGGAATTTTTCCTATTATGGGAGGTATTAAACAAATGTTTTTTTCCTGCTTTACTATCCAGATATCCCAATGCCATTAATTGAATAAACCGTTTTCTCCACTAGTCTGAAGATTCACCTTTATTACAATTCCTGTATGGCTTTTTTTTTTTTTTTTTGTCTTTCTAGACTTCCTAACCTGTTTCATTGATGTTTATTCCTGTACTAGCCGTGCACTGTTTTAACTTTGCTTCATAATGTTTAAATATGAGTACTACTTCCTCACTTTCCCTTTTTAGAATCTTGTTCTTGATTTTTATTTTCCCGTAGGAACATAAGTTGCTTGTTGAATTTTAAAATATTCGTAGTTTTATTGGGATCACGTAAAAACGAAGTGCTGACATTGTTCTAAGGAGTTTTTCTTTTTATAGAACATGGTACCTTTCTGTAGGTTTCTCTCTTGCCTATTAAGTGTATTCCAAGGGGCTTACTCTGCCTCCCCCCTCCACCGCCCCACCTTATTTGCAGCTCTGTGCACCTTGGTGTCTTCCCACCCCAATTCTCTCTTCAGTGCATGTAGCCCCACTCTACATTGTTCAGTTAGAGATCTTGTGGCTTTATGGAAGATGGGAGTTTGCCTCCCCCCCCCCCCCCCGCTTTTCCTTGTCGCTTTTGGGTGATTCACAAGGAAATGGGGAATAGCTCTTTTGTTACTCAAAACTCCAATGCTACTTCACTTGCTCAAACACTCTGGGATCCTGGCAGACTGCAAGAAATCCAGTTTCTATCCCAATGTTCCTGGGGAATGTATGGAATGATCGTGTCTCAGATGGACTCTGAATGCCCTTGACGCCTCAGCGAGGCACGTTCTCTGGTACTTCTCGGCCAGTCTGCAGACAGCGTTTATCTCCAGGCCAGCGTCCTGTAAGGTGTTACTGCTCTCACATCTCCTGCTCTCAAACTGGGGTATTTCCCTGGGGTACAGGAAGGCGCTCCCCTCCCCTCAAGGAAGAACAGGAACCATGATTGCAGAGTCTCCGTTTCTGTGTCTGCTTCCCTAAAATTGTGCCTGAGAATATGCTAGTGGTCTGGAGGTTCTTTTCCTACTTCCTTTCATCCATCAAGGAAAGATGTGTGTAGCGCCCATTCCCATGTTACGTGCATTGGCCTGGGGTGGAAAAGCATCTAGAGGGCCGTGCAACGTGCTGGTGATGAGCAGGTGAATGGTTTCGGAGACTGGTAGCAACTCAGGTGGTTCCAATTTGCTTTCATTAAAGCTGAAGGTTTAAAGGGCTTGGTGGTGGACAGATGAATTTATTGACAGATTATATTGTGTATAGCTTGTGAAGGATTAAAGAAAATGTAGGGCATCACTGTTAAGCTCATATGTATACCTACTTATATGAATAGTCTCAAATGCTTAAAGAATAAATTGGTAAACTTGGTCTCTAGGAGTGGGAAAATGTTCATGTATGTGGGCTAATTTTAAAAAAAAAACGCCTCCATCTCCTTAAATGCATTTCCTTCAAAAGCATACCTCTAAAAATTCCAAAACCATGTACAAATAAAAATTAAATTAGAATGATCTACAAGAAACTGTAGTACTTAGATTTTCTTCCATTTCCAGTGGCCATAAGAATATCTTCATATTTGTTGCAGTGACTTATAGGGTGATCAATAAAATACTTTCAAGCATAAAATTTATATTATGACCTTTGGGGGAAAATGGAACAGAAATGCGTTCTAGGAGGAAAAGGAAGGATGTAAAATTTTGACTGTAAAACTTGTTTATATATTTAAATGAAGTATATAAAATGTCAATATTATGTGGAATGTACTTAACAAATGATGTAAGTTTTGAAAAATGTCAATATAACATGCCGGAGTTGTGTGTGTAATATTTAAACATGTGATGAGAAACGTTAATTTCCAAGTCCAACGTGAAGGCAGATTTTGTCCCTCAAATTTTTAGAGGATTCTCAAGCAAACCCCCCCCAAACCCTAAAATCCAGAAAGACCAAATTGAAGGTTATTGCCCTAAATCTTCACTGCAAGCAAATGCCCTTTTTTAACTCCACACCTTGAATATAAGAATGAATTAAGGAACATACATGGAAAACAGACCCCAGACCCAGTTGGAGTTTTGGGACACCCACACCTATGTGTGGGTGTCCTATTTGACCCTTCCTTGCCCTCATCTGGGCTCTTTATAGAGGCTCCCGAGCCCATACTAAAGGGGGGGGACTCCCTGCCCCCACCTCAGGGAGTCCATTGAGCCTAAACCACTTCAATCTAGGACCCAGCTTCTAGAAGCACAGGGATATGGAATGGTGTCCCACCTCAGGTGAAGGCCCATTGCACCTGTGAAAACTTGCCTGTCTGCTAGGTTACCAGTGTGACTACCCATTTCCTTGGGGAAGCTGAAATCCACCCCAATTCCTCCCCCTTAGGCTCCCCTAGGTCTCCCCCTTAAGCTTGCCAAAAAGCTACAGAACATGGTAGACCTCTATCTTCGACATCCTCTAGATTCTACAATAACAGTGGGGGTGGGGGGGTGGGGGTAACAATCTGGCCAAGTGTGTCCTCTTCTCTAGTGATGAAATGTTGTGTTTGAACACCTTGTCCTCTTCGTGGTTCCTTTTTTTTTTTTTTGGTAAGGCCTTGGATAATAAAACAGACCTTCCAAGAATCCTCAGCAAGGAACACACAGGGAAGATGAATTTACCTATTAGAATACAATCTACAGATACATTAAATGTCACGTGTAACTTATAGCCTTTAACATGACCTCAGCTGAAGCCTTTCACATTTGATTGGTCTGTTTTTCAAGTTCAATAGGAGGGCTTAAAATCATCAGTAAATTAAAAGGACCTTCAAATGATCTAGCTTTCCACCCCCTCTAGAACCAAGGGTGTCCTGTCCCAAGAAGTTGGCTGCTTCTGGAAAACTTCTGTAAGGGACTATATTCCAAACTCACCAAAGATGACCTCCTTTCAGTTTTCTGGTTGCTTCCGCTTGGGCTAGTTTACCAAGCTAGAGAACTCCAGGACTTGCCCATTAGAGTTTCTCATTGGGTCCTTATCCTGAAGTGTAGATTCTTATAAAGAACTCAAGCACACCTGTATGTTTGCTGTGGTGCTGGGTGTATGCCTTTTAAAATATCAGGGTTGTACAAAAGGATACATGGGTAGGTTTGAATTGTCAATGAAGTTGAAACCAAAGCATAGCAAAACTCCGTAACCATCTTCACTAATCAATCCCATTTACTGCTCCAGAGGTATCATTACTTTCTCATATATATATCTCCTTCTAGGATCTCTCCTCTCCAATCTCTTTAAACACAGAGGAGTACAGGTATTTTTCAGGAACTTTCTTAAACTCCATGTATTTTGGAGATCTTCCCCCCTGTGAATGTAAGCTTGGCTAGCTCTCTTCTTAAAGACTGCCTTACAGCATGAGTAAAAGATTGCCTTACAGTATTAGTATTCTGTAACCTAAAAGCTTATTTTGAAGTTCTCCTGATAGACCTAGTTCCAATTTCCTCATCACTGTAAAACTTGTACAGTATTTGTATATACAAAGGTTTTTCCTTTTTTCTTTACCTTTATTCTTGATATTGAGGAATATCTTTTAGATTTCAAACAATTCAGGCAATTCATTGTGATACTTTGCAAATATTTTCTCCTCTGTATCTAAAGTTCTAATAGGTCTTCAGCCTTAGAGGTTAAAACTCCACCAAATACATTTTTTACCATTTTTGCTTTATTTTGACTTTTATACCCCAAATCCTAGGTCTATTTTCTTTTTTAAATCTTGTTAGGTTTATATAGATTATCTTTGAGAATGTTGTGAGGCTGGATACTTTTGTGTTTAAATTGATAGCTGAGGGGTGCCTGGGTGGCTCAGTCAGTTGAGCGGCCTACTCTTGATTTTGGCTCCGGTCATGATCTGTGTCCTGGGATTGAGCCCCATGTGGGGCTCTGCGGGGATTCTGCTTCAGGATTCTTTCCCTCTGCCTCCCCCCCCCCCCCCCCCCCCCCCCTTCTCCCCTAAATGGATATTTTTCCTCTTCCCCTATGTTCATCAGTTTAAGATTTTGACAGACAGCCAGAGAGGGAACCCAAGCAGTGGAGTGGGAGAGGGAGAAGCAGGCTTCCCACTGAGCAGGGAGCACGGTGTGGGGTTTGATCCCAGGACTCCGGGATCATGACCTGAGCTGAAGGCAGATGCTTAACAACTGAGCCACCCAGATGCCCCTCTTCAGTTTTGTTTCTTAAATTCTACGTGTGAGTGAAATCATATGGTATGTCTTTGACTTATTTTGTTTAGCATAAAATGAAAATAGAGGGAGACAAACCATAAGACTCAATTATAGGAAACAGGGTTGCTGGGGGGAGGTGGGTAGGGTGATGGGGTAACTGGGTGGTGGGCTTTAAGGAGGGCACTTGAAGTACTGATACTGGGTGTTGTATGCAACTGATGAATCCTTAAATTCTACCTCAAACTAATATAGTGTATGTTAATTAAATCCAATTTAAGTAAAAAAATTGATAAATCCTGAGAAAGCGGATTGTGTCTGTATTGCTTATTGAATACTTTTCCCTACAAATCTTGAATTCAACCTTTATATTTATTTCTGGATCTGTTTCCACTGATGTTCTAGTCCCAGTAATCTATGCTTGATAAGACTAATAAATTTTCTTACTTGGTAAGAGGAGTCCCTATACCTTCATTTTTCATAGTATTTCTTAGCTTTTTGTTAAAGATCTTACTGTTGCCTATAATGAGTTATGAACAGGATTTTTTTTTCTGTGTAGTTGGTCACTCTATTTTGGATTTTTTTAAACCAGTTTTAGATCTTCCTATTTTTATTGTAGCAGTGCCTATTGCTAAGACCTCTAAATAGTTTGAATAGTAGGAATAAGAAGGCTTCTGTTTTTTTTTTTTTTAAAAGTATTTATTTATTTGACAGAGAGAGACACAGCGAGAGAGGGAACACAAGCAGGGGGAGTGGGTGAGGGAGAAGCAGGCTTCCCGCTGAGCAGAGAGCCCGATGCGGGGCTCGATCCCAGGACCCTGGGATCATGACCTGAGCCGAAGGCAGACGCTCAACGACTGAGCCACCCAGGCGCCCAAGAAGGCTTCTGTTTTATTTCTGACTTGCAAATACACTTGATATGGAAATATTTTAAGCATCACAAGTTTACTGTTAAAAATCTTAAATGAAGATGTTCTTGTATATTGCTAACTTGCTAATTTAAATATTCTGAGTTTTATTAAATTGAGTATAACTAATGTTCTTTTGCTCAGTTAATGAGGTGAGTACTCTTCCCCCCCCCCCCCCATTAAACCACTCTTACATTCTTGGGATAAATAGATCTTGGTTATCAGGTATATATCTTCATTCAATATACTGACAAATTTGATTTAATTACATAAACTTTTACATTTGTATTAAGGTCCCTGTACAATTTTCCTATACTCTTGTCTGGAATTTGTCTTGTTACATTATAAAAGGAGTTAGCCATTATTTCTATTCTGAGCCTGTTAGTGTATGTTGGAAATGATCCATTCATAATCTAGAACTTGCCTGTAAACCATCTGGAACTAGTGTATTTTATGGGGAATGGATCTTCGTAGACCCAACTTCTATAGTAGTAGTCTTTTAACACTTTAATCCCTATTTTCCTGCTTCTGAAAATTCATATTCCTGGAAATTGTCGGACTCTTCCAGGTTCATTTTGTTGGCATAAACTTACAATGTAGTGGTCTCTGTAGTAGCTTCTCATTATGGTTTGTTTATGCCTTTTTTTCTCTGCTCTTATTGGTCTTTTCCAGTAACTCAAACTTTTGCTTTTGATACCTGAATTCACTAGTTTTATTTACATTTTAATTTTATCTTCGATACTTGTTTCATGCCATTCTTAAATTGTGCTTTTAATTCAAAAACTTGAATGGCGTTTTTTAAGAATTTTATTTGTCAGAGAACGTGTGTGCCTGCACAGATAGAGGGAGAAACTAGCTTCTTACTGAGCAGGGAGCCCAGACAGCCCTTGAATGGCTTTTAAATAAATACATTCATAACTATTCTGTGTATACACGCTTCAAGTGTTGTGTGTGACTCTACCCCATTCTAAATTATTTTGATTTTAAAGTGCTGTTTGGGAGGCAATGGAAGGTATATTCGGGTTTCCAGTTCAGTTGTATTAGTGAATAGGACACATGATGTCAGCTTTCTGGAATTGGCTGAAATACTTTGTGGCTGGTACAAAGAGGTCTGTTCCTATGAACCGTTACATTCTTGGTTGTAGACGAGTATAAACATGTTTATATGCACGCCTGTATGTTAATTGTAGATCTTTCATTTAAATGTCAGAAAAAATACTGTGTTCTATACCTCAGATTGCTGAGACTAGATTTTAAATGTTACTGCAAAAATCTGTTGTGATGGAGGTGTTAGCGAAGGTTACTGTAGTAATCACGTTGTAACGTGTGTGTCAAATGAACCTGTTCATCTTAAACATGTCGGTTAGCTCTCAATTTAAAAATTAAGTTCTGGGTGCTTGGGTGGCTCAGTTGGTTTAAGCGTCTGCCTTCAGCTCAGGTCCTGATCCCAGGGTTCTGGGATCGAGCCCCGCATCGGGCTCCCTGCTCAGTGGGGAGTCTGCTTCTTCCTCTCCTCCCCCTGCTTGTGTGTGCATGTGCTCTGTCAAATCTCTTTAAAAAACCAAAAAAAACAATGGACTACATAACTAGCAACATCATTTTTAATTTCAGGACTATTTCTGAATAAATGTCCCTTCTATCATGAGATATCCCCTTTTTTCTTTTAAAAGCTTTTGGTCTTAAACTCGATCTCACACTATTCTGGTTTTTGTCTGGTGTTTCCCTGTTTTACTAGACATTCTGTCTTCAGTTTCTCAAACAGCATGTAGTTAACATAATCAGAATCCTTAAATTTTAACAGATCTACTTGCCTGTAGTGTGATCATGGATTCTGGGTGTGCTATTGAGAATCTGGTGTAATTCCCGCCCCCTTCCCTTTACTGGATTGACAAGATTTTTATCTTAGTATTTACCTTTTTAAATTTAGGAGTTTAACATTCTATTTCTCAAATGATAAATGTATAAATACGTAAAATATTAATGCCTTGAATTAAACACCTTTGCTTTTTTCTAACGGCTTCAACCACTTCTGCTATTTGGACTTTTAAGTATTAGATTATAGTAAAGTTTTACAGTCAACATACCTGAAATTGTAGATACTCACTCCATTATAGGGTGAGGAGGTTAAGAAAATCTCTCCCTACAAAGCAACTGTGGAATTGGACAGAATTGTCCAAAACCATTTGAACACTGAAAATTCGCTAAATGCCTCCAACACACACAGGGCTTTTACTCAGGAAAACTATAGTCTGAGAACAGGAGTCTGTGGTGCTCGTGTCTGGGGATCCCTGTCTCTCCCGCCCCCCGGGTCGCCTGGTAGGCTGAGCACTGAGCCTTGCTGTCCCCACTGGAGGAGCCGGCTTTGGTCAGCAGCCCAGTCCGGTGCTGTCTCCCTTGGGGATGGGTGGGGTGGGGCAGGGTCTCCACCAGCCTGAAGCTGGGCTCCTGCTTGGAGCAACCAGCAGTCTAGCCAGGAATTTAAACAAGAATCCAGATCGGGAGCCTGCCACAGCGGGTTTGATAAGGTCTCCATAGCCCGCAGTCAGCTGGGAGGCTGTGTGAGCATGCAGGGGAGGCAGGGGGAGGCTGGTCTGCCCAGCGGGGCTGCGGGCTGGTGCAGGGGTGCCGGGGAGCCTGGTGAAAGGGGAGAGCCTTGGGAAGTGGAGCGGTCCGCTTGTGTGTGCGCCCAGCCTGCATGGAGACCCCTCTGCAAGCTGCTGTTGTGCAAGGTGTTTGAACACCACCCCCAAGTGATCTTTGTCTGAATAAGCCATTCAGCCACAGGGGTAACCCTCAGGAAGTCAGCCTTAAAAATCAAAACCAGGGGGCAAAACACACAAAGCAAAAACTAGAACCACAAATACTAAAGTTGGGACTGTGCCAGGTAGACTTCAGATTTCGTCCAGATGAGTTACGCTAGCAGCCCTCAGGGGCGAGGTCAGATCAGGTGTGAATATGTTCTGTCCGACCATTTACAAATGAGGGAGCCTGCAAAGAAACACAAGTGACTTCTAGAAAAGTGGACAGTAGATGGTATCTGTGTCCCCAGAAGCTGGATTTAACAAAGATGTCAAAGCAGCTTTAATAAACATGGATAAAAACTCCAGAATCTTGATAGAATTGAAGGAAAACCTGATAAGGTGACTCCATGAAGAGCATCTCAGGTAGAAACTGTTATCTTAATTTCTATGCTGGAGTTGGAGTACGAGAATTGAAAGCAAGAACTGACTACAGGTTCTCTAGATGTGTATTGGTAGAAAAGGAATCTGCAAATGCCAAGGTAGGTAGAAGTTCATTTGAATAACGAAGATTGAAGAAACCTGCACCTTCAGCCCCCTGAGCCTTCAAGCACACTGATGGTACTCAGGAGAGGGGAGAGAGGAATGGGGACATGGGGAGAAACCATTAAACATTAGCTCTGAACATCCCAACTTTGAAAACCTGTAGACCCCAAGAAACACAAACTCCACGTAGGATAAACACAAGAATAGTCCTCTCTAGGACACTATAGTTGAGAGCCAAAGTCAAGAGCCTCTTGAAGTAGCTCATCACCTACAGGGGAACAATATAATTAATAGTGGACTTCTCTCCTTTTGAAAAAGGACCGGTGTGGGGTGATACAGTTCTTAAAAGACCATCAACCCCAAATTCTACGTGCAGTAAATGTGAAGGGGCTAGACCTTCCTAGATAAATACACTTGTAGGGGCGCTGGGGTGGCTCAGTCTGTTGAGCATCTGCCTTCGGCTCAGGTCCTGATCCTGGGGTCCTGGGATTGAGCCCCGCATTGGGCTCCCTGCTCGGCGGGGAGCCTGCTTCTCCCTCTGCCTCCCCACCCTCCCACCCCCAACCCCGCCCCCATGCTCACTCTCGTGTGCGTGCTCTCTTCCTTTCTCATGCACTCTCGCTTTCAAAATTTTTAAACACTTAAATTCACCTGTAATGGCATTTATTTCTGGACTTTCTGTTGTGTATTACAGGCCAATAACTGCAGCTTCGCAGGGCATCTGGATGTTTGACAGGCCAATTATTCCAGTTCTCCTCTCCCTCCTGTTTTTGGTGTTCTTGTAGATTTAGTTTTTCCAGGTGAATTTTTGAATTAGCATGTTACACTTCTTAAAATCCTGTTGAACATTTGACTGGAATCTTACTGTAGTAGTTTATTTGTAGGAAAGAAAATCCACAGCCCTTCCTCAAGCCCCTCTAAAGCCTAAATCTTAACGCAGGAACTTAGGGAGAGGAAACTGGAGTAACTCAGAAGAGTGAAATAAAGGATTTAAGGAAGTTTAGTGGACTTTCTTGTGTTCTTAGCAGCAGAGTCCATGCACCTGTCCCGTGGGTCTTTGCCACTGGTGTGACTCAGAGCGGGGTCTGTGCTGCCCACTCCCAGTTCCAGATTCCTGGGGACAATGGTCTTGTTTCCTTCCCCCCCCCCCCCCCTGCCCCCTTAGGGTCTCGCCTCTCCCTCCTCCTCCCGCCGCCCCCCCCTCCAGGGTCTCACCTCTCCCTCCTCCTCCTCCTCCCGCTCCCCTCCCTTAGGGTCTTGTCTCCCCCTTCATCATCTGTGATCTGATGGCAGAATCTGATTGTATAAGTCTCACCACTGGGCCCGCTTGTTTGAGACCCAAAGTTCTATGCATTCCCTGTCTTGGGGTACCGTCACCTGCCACGGTTTCCCTGGATCTTGGTGGTGTGCCATTTTCTCATTGGTGTGGGCCTTGTGAGTGGATGTTGGAACTTCCGCACCACCTCTTACCTTTACTACTTCCCAGCTTTCTTTTTCTTTACCCTCCGGGGACACTTTAAGCATTGATGTTACAGCTCATTATCTAATTTCGTGGTTGTGTCCACTACATTCAGCCTGTATACTTGAGGACATTACATTTCAATAAAGTTTAAATTTCCGTGATCTGTTAACATTTTTTTATGGGTGTAATAATCTTGCAGCCTCGAAGTTACAAGTTTTAGTTTCAATCCCTGCTCTTACAATTAGCTCTGTTTCCTTGGGTCTAAGCTGTCTATTGAGTTTGGTGTTTGTCTCTCATTTGCTTGTCTTCTGCAAATATCTTAAGATTATTGGCTGTTTGCTCATCTTTGAATTGAGATACCTTTTTGGTCTGCTATATTTATTTTGCTCTGTGCTTATGGAAAGAGGTGGCAGGTGCCCCTCTGGAAGGAGAGAGGAAGACTGTGCTTTTAAATGCTGGGATCCCGTTGATACTCTAGGGGCTGAGCGTCCCGGTCTTTCCAGGGTGTTAGACACCTGGGATACTTGCCTAGTCTCTGCTCTAGACCCTCCTTTGGGGGGGCTTTCTGCCCTCATGCAGGGAGGGTGTGGGCGTATGTCTGGCTGATCACTCCTGTCCTCCGATGAATGGCCCTCTGGCCTTCAGCACTCTCCCCTCCGTCCGGTCCTGGCACACACTTGTTTTTCCAGGGTTGTGCAACAGTGGTCTTTTGGCCTGTGGTTTGCTTTTTTACATGCAATTTTCTGCTTTTTGACTGTTCTTAAACAGTGATCTAAAAACATTCTGGAACATCTGAGTGGTTCCTCTTGTGTTACTGCTTTCTAAGGTGAGCGAGGAAGGCTATAAAGTCAACTATCCTGAAAACTGTTTTGGTACTATTTCTAAAAGTCTGAAAACCAAGCAAAATGGTTTAATCACATATTTCTTAATTTAAATTTTAATAGACCTGTTGTAAAATACCCTGAAAAACATAAGTATTTAGAGCAAAAAGTAGTTTTTATCTTTAAATTTTACTGTGCTCCTGAATAGCCTAGGGTGCATTTATTCAGCATTTATTTCTGCATTCAGCAAAGTGTGCACGTGTGTGCATGCGCGCACACACGGGAAATCCTAGCCTGTGACGACTTCCATTTAATACATCATTTCTTTCCATGTCACTACATATAAATCTTTTTCCTCAAAGATTCTATATTCCATAATATAAGTAAATTATAACTTTATTTCTCCTGTATTTATAGGCAACTCAGTTCACATATTTACAGTTCAACAGATGTCCACTGAACTTCCAGCCCCACTATTTCCTGTGTAATTGTGAACACATTGATTTTTTTTTAAAGCATCTGTAGGATAAGGATAATATCTAAACCAGATCTTTAGAGGAATAGAGTTTATATAATGAAGTGCTCTGCAAAGTTGCACATAGTAAATTCTCCAGTGCCAAACCATTATAACAGGAACTGCTACTGTTGGGTGGTGGTGAATTAAAATTCCATAGTCCATCTAGTGGGGTGGTATGAGCGAGAACAGGACTCCCCCAGTCATATGGCCATATAAGTTGTGGTTAGTCGTATGAACACCTACGTTGCAAACTGTAAGAGCTGTGAGAACGTAACGTCGCCCAATTTAGGTTGGGATTATGTGGTTGGAGGAAGCTGTCCCTGAGGAAATTGGATCTAAGAGGAGTCCTGTAGGATGACTGAGTTAGCAAGGAAAGTGTATTGGGAAGGGGTCAGGGGTTCCTTCCAGGCAGGTGATCTGGAACTGTGAAGAGGTGGTTATGGGCTGAATTATGTTCCTCTCAAAATTTATATATAGAAGTCCTAACCTTGTTATCTCAGAATGTGACTATTTGGAGATGGGGCCTTGAAAGAAAAATGTAATCCTATGGATGGGCCTAATCCAGTTGGGGTCCCAATAAGAGATGAGGGCTCAGACGCGTAGCAGGGAAGACCACATGAAGACACAGGGAGAACCCAGCCTTCTAGAAGCCTCAAGGACAGCAGCTTCCGAAGGAACCAACTTGACCGACCCCTTGACCTGGGACTTCTAGCTTCCAGACCTGCACGGAAACCCATTTCTGTGGGTAAGTTGCCTAGCCTGGGGTCCTTGTTATGGCAGCCCTCGCCAACTCCTACAGAGGTCAGATTCATCATCTAGCTTTTTTCCCCCACATTTGTGTGGTTTTGGGGCAACTCCCGTTTCCTTCTCCCTATTCTCAATCTGCCACCTGAAGTAGTCATTTCATTTTCATAGTCTTAACCATTTGAGGAGGGGGAGGTGATGGATCTTCCATCTGAACTTTAAGGTTCTTTGTTTTCTTTTTCAGGTCTTTTTTTTTCCCTACATACTTGATGGTGCCCAGATTACAGCTCCCATAGTCCGCATTGTGCTACCAGGCTCCTGCTAGCTCATATGAACCGTGCTTTCAGGCCTGCCATTTTCCCATAAGCCGCTGCTACCAGCTTCTCTTGCAGACCTGGAGTTCCCTATCCGAGACCTCGCAGGGTCCGTTAGCTGGAATGGACACTGTGGGACTCCAGGCAGCCCTTTACAACCTTCCCTCTCCTGCCCAACCTCGGAGCCTTGTCAGTCTTGGTATTCGGGTGGCTTTAACTTCATCCAACAGATGTATTCTGTGTCCATTTGTTTGCTGTTACAATATCAAATATTCTTAAACATCTCTGTTCGTATATCTTCATCTAGCACCTATTTATCACAAACACCTAGAAGTAGAATTGCTAGATTAAGGGCTACAGGACTTAACATTTTACTAGATGTTGCTTAATTGCCATCTATAAAAGCTGTAAAAAACGGACATTCCCGCCAAATGGGCATATAAGTACTTCTCTCCCATCTCCAGTATTTCCCATCTGATATTTTCAGACTTCAAAAGTTTTGCCAATATGATGGGTAAAATGTCCTATCTAACTGGTATTTTTATTTCATACCTCCCCAATTTCCAACAAAGCTGGGAATCTTTCCTTAGGTTTACTGGTCACTTGTATTTCTAATAGGATTACCGTTTTCAATTCTTTGCCCATTTTCCTTTCATACTTCTCAATTTCTAGCGCTCTCTATACACACACATAATGTATATGTATATATATTTTTATGTAAGTGTGTGTGTATATATATATTTTTTCAGGTCTATATTTTTTCCTACATACTTGATGGTGCCCAGATTACTGCATACACACACACACACACACACACACACACACCTATTTGAGATAGGAGCAGAGGGAGGGGGACAGGCTCCACAGGAAGTCAGAGCCTGAGAAAGGGCCGATCCCAGGACCTTGAGACCATGTCCTGAGCTGAAACCAAGAGTCAGATGCCCATCCGACTGAGCCACCCAGGCATCCCAAGCCTTCTGTATATTAGAGCAATTTTTGTTGTTTTGGTACAAAGTATTTTTCCAAGTATATCAGTTTTTAAGCTGTGGCATTTTTTATTAACTATAGAAAATACAGACTCACCTATGCAACTGATGAATATGGAACTCTACATCTGAAGCTAATGAGAGATGTTGGCTAATTGAATTTAAATATACACTAAGAATCTGAATTTTTTAAATCTTTGTAGGTTCTTTGTCTTAAGACTCAGATTATATTTTTACTGTTTTTTAAAAAAGCTTAACTCCTTTTGGATTCAGTTTTATGTATGTTGTGAAAGGGGATTTAACCTTTTTCCTTTCATGGATATAAAATTGTTTTAATATGTTAAACTTCTACAGTGTTGACCTGTAGGTAGATCTGTTTCTGGGACTTCCAGCTATCGGTGAAAACTTACAGTGATAATATAGTTGCTGTGGCCTCATAATTTGTTACTTACCAGGCTAATTCCCAACTTTCTCTTTCCCACATTTTATTGTGGTTCTTGTGCATTTAGTTTTCCAGGTGAATTTTAGAATTAGGATTTTTTTTTTTTTTTGGAAGTGTAACAAGCTATTGAACATTTGACTGGAATTTATTGACTGTACTAGTTAACTTTATTTGTAGGAGATAAAATCTACAGCTCTTCCTTAAGCCCCTCTAAAGCATAAATAATCTTAACACGGGAACTCCGGGAAAGGAAACTAGAGTAACGCAGGAAAGTAAAGGATTGAAGGGGAGGAAGGTTAGTGGCAGGGACTTTCTTGTGTTCTTAGTGGCAGAGTCCGTGCACCTGTCCCGTGGGTCTTTGCCACTGACGTGACCCAGAACTGTGTGCTGCCCACTCCCAGTTCCAGATACTGGGGGAGGATGGTCCTGTCTGCCCCTTCATCCTCTGTGATCTGGTGGCGGAACTGGGTTGTATAGGTCTCACCGCTGGGCCTGCTTGTTGGAGACCCAAAGTCCTATGTAGTTCCTGTGTCTTGGGGCATGGTCACCTGCCACGGTTTTCCTGGATTTTGGGGTTGTGCCATTGTTTCTTGTTTGTTATCCTATATCCGTGTTCTGCGATCTGAACAAAACTATGATGTAAACCCCACCATATTCTATATTACTATGGTGAATGAATGGAAGTAGGAGGGAAAGCCCTTTTTAGAAAGCGGGAAAGGGGATAACTATATTCAAATCATGAGAAAGTAGAAGGAAGCCACAATCATGTTTTTGACCACAGACTTTCTTGAATGTGGACTTCTCACTTTGGCAGTTCCGTGTTCTCCTGGTCTCAAGGCCTCACCTGTGATTTCTTTCCCCCCTCCCCCTCCCAGATGGATTGACTTCTGTTTCCTGGGGTGTCTGACTCATTGGTGTTCTTTAAGGATTTGGGTTGTCTTCTCCCAACCTTTAACAATGGGTGTAGAACAAGGAATTTTCTGTCAGTACTTGGTGGTGTGGCAGCTTAAGAAAAATGTCATTCAGTCAGAATGTGTTCTTTGGGGTTGAGTGTTTAATGGAGCCCAGCTTGGTTCCTCAACCTCAGCAGGATGCATTGGGGGAGGGGAAGAGGGGAACGTGGTCACAGGACCTTCAGTCTTCAACTCTCCCTAAAATATTCAGCTCTGATGTCCTACAGAGTTGATCACACCTAGCCGTTACCTTCTTTGATTCTTAGTGGCTTGAAGATTCCAAAGTGACCTAGTGGCTATCTCTGTATGGAATCAGGTCGATTGTTTTGCTCTCCAGCTTTACTGAGATAACTGACTTTACTTTTCTAGTATAAGCATTCTTCAGGACTAAAATTTCCACAGAATACTCAATTATTTACCCTTATTTTTTTTTTAAAGATTTATTGAGAGAGCGTACATGAGAGGGGGGAGGGTCAGAGGGAGAAGCAGACTCCCCGCTGAGCAGGGAGCCCGATGTGGGACTCGATCCAGGGACTCCAGGATCATGACCTTAGCCGAAGGCAGTTGCTTAACCAACCCAGGCGCCCTACCCTTATTTTTCTTTAGTCTCAATTGTCTTTTACTTTTGAGCTGCTAGGGATTCCCCCTCCCGCCCCCGCAAGTGGTTTTAAATCCCTTTTTGGAATTAGCCCAGGTAAGTGTACACGAGTAGAAATGCCACTCCCACCTCCATGCCTTGGTTGTCAGATATGATCATGTGCAGCTGTGAGTGGTCACTTGGTCACTGGTCAGAGCAGCTCAGCCCGTCATAGCTGGTTCAGCAGCTGAGTCTCCCATGATCAAGTACACCAGCATTTCCCACCTGGTGGCTCCCAGATCTATCCAAGGAGGTTTGTGTTAAAGATAGTAATGGGATTTGGTTAAGTATCAAAATATCCCTTTCTAGTTTTCCTTTTGGAAATAGAAACGTTTTGGCACCTTTTGGGTGGGTGGGTGTGTGTGTGTAGAGCGTAATCTATAGCTAATGGCAATCGGGTCAGTGTGCTCAGAAACCCTGCTTTCGTGGTTCTGGCCACTATATAGTTTTAAATAACCTGCAACTATGAATTAATTCATAAACATAATAGGCTATCTAAAAAATACAAGAATTATAATGAAGCTTGATGTTGAAATATAAGCTGATGGTAATTCAAATTGACCTCCATATGATCTTACCAAATCTTTAAGTGGCATTTAGCTCATTAAAACTCTTATGTAGCATATTAAGCATTCTCTGTATTAAAAGAGAAATTTGTCATGATTAAATCCAAGGTGATGTTTATAGAAAGCTACATTTGGGTTCCAAATCAAACCTGATCTATCAAATTGTAAAACTTATAATGAAGTTAGGTAGTCTGTGTACCTAAAGCAAATTAAATAGCATGTCACTTAAATATGAAAGTCTTTTCATATTACATATCAAAGATAATATAAAAATAGATCTTAAATGTAATATTAAATGTATTAAAACATCATTTTTGTGTAAAATATCTTAAAAATACCTGCAAGAGCCACAAGAGATTATATATCCTTGTGAGAGCCTTTCATAAATCAAAACCTAGATTTGGCTTATTCCTTCCATGGGCATTGGATTATTGCCTCACTTTCATTGTGAAATGTGTCCCTCAGTCAGAGGCCTTAAGTAGGATGCCATAATAGTGCATAAGGGGTATCTACCAAAGATGGTGTGTGCAGTTGTATGATCAGGGAAACCAATCTAAATTCCTAATGTGTCTGTTTCTTGAAGGCCAATTGCTACCCCATTCATGATAGAGGACGATGACCGTTTCCACTTGAGGGTTGGGTGTTGGGCATTGAGTTACCAAATTAGACTTGGTGAGTGAAGTCCATGCTTTTGAGCCTGTGCCTATCCTGTCTTGGTCACTATGGGCTTATAGTTTACTAGTCCCTTCAGCAAGAGCTGAACTGATCAGAGAAGGAGGGTGATGGACAACAGAGTTCTCTTGACTGATTTAAGACTCTCCTTTACAGGGGTGCCTGGGTGGCTCAGTTGGTTAAGCATCTGCCTTTGGCTCAGGTCATGATCCTGGAATTGATACCCACATTGGGCTCCCTGCTCAGTGGGGAGTCTACTTCTCCCTCTGCCCCTCCCCCTGCTCTCTTTCTCTCTGATAAATCATAAAAAAAAATCTCTGCAGGAGGAGCTTCTATGACAAACGTGGCACGGATAATTTCCTAGGCTCTTTCTGAATGGTCCCCTCTGAAATGATCCTTTTTGTGAAATTTACCATATTGGCTTTACTAAAATGCAGAAGGTACTTGCTACTTATTTCAGGGATCAGTCCTCATGACCTTGCAGATGTAGTGGGCTAGTGAGATCCTGAGGGATAAGGAGATGCTTAAGTCTCTGTAGACCAGATGGTATGAGATGGTAGATATTATGAAGGGGAAAGCTCTAGCTTTCATGCAGGAACAAATGACAAATTGCTTGTGTTCTCTGGGTATTAAATCTGGAAAAAATGCACTGGCCATTTGTTTCATCCATGTTACAAATGGCTGGATTTCCTTGTTTCTCATGGCTGAATGATATTCCATCGTGGGAATACTCCACATCCTCATTCATCTACTGATGGACACTTAGGTTGCATCTGTATCTTAGCTGTTGTGAATAACGCTGCAAAGAAAACGGGAATGCAGATTGGAGATTCTGATCTGATCTGTTTCTTTTGGACACATATCCAGAAGTGGGGTTGCTGGATCATATGACCGTTCTATTTTTAACCTCTTGAGGAATGTCTATACTGTCTTGAGTAGCTGTACCAATTTCCGTGCACAAGGATTCCCTTCATATCCTTGCCAACACTTTCTGATAAAAGCCATCCTAGCAGGCGTGAGGTGATATTTCCTTGCAGTTGACTTGCATTTCCCTGATCAGTGATATTGAACATGAACTTTGTTGGCCGTGCATCTATCTCCTGTGGAAAAATATTCAAGTTCTTTGCCCACCCCCCCCCTTTTTTTTTTTTTTTTTTTTTAAGATTTTTGAGATCGAGCATGAGTGGAGGGGGAGGGACAAGCAGGCTTCCCACCGATCAGGGAGCCTTATGTGGGGCTGGATCCTAGGACCCTGAGATCATGATCTGAGCCAAAATCAAGAGTCCAATGCTTAACCAACTGAGTCACCTAGGCACCCCACTTTGCTGCTTTTTTAATTGATTTTTTTTTGCTATTAAGTTATATTTTAGATGTTAACCCTTTATCAGATATATGGTGTGTACCTATTTTCTCCTATTCCAGATGTTGTCTTTGATTTTATCGATGGTTTCCTTTGTGCAGAAGGTTTAGTTTGATATAGTCCTAGTTTTTGCTTTTGTTGACTGTCTTTGTTGTCTTTGTTGTCTTATCCAAAGAAATTCTCACCAAGACCAATGTCAAAGAGCTTTTCCCCTTTACTTCCAGGAGTTTCATGGTTTCAGATCTTGCATTTGTCTTTAATCCATTTCTAGTTAGTTCTGAGAGTTCTACCAGCATTCTTTCAAAGCCATCGGACTTAGTAGTCTTACCAGCAATTTGAGTAGAAATTAATAGGAATCAACATACATACATATTTGAAATTTTAGTGGCAATACTAATATCTTTAACTTTATCTGGAAAGCAGCTTTGCTTTTGACGATTAGAGCAGACAGGGTAGGATCCATTGGCTTTTGGGGGAGGCATTCCTACTGTAAAAGCATGGGTCCTTGTCCCTTTGGGGGACTTCACTTCCTGCCAGGGTCTCAGGAGCTGTGGCTCTCCATGTCCTGACACTCCCATGTACTGCTTAGGGTCTGTCTTGTTTGTCCTAGAGTTCAGTCTTTTCTAGATTATGCAAAAAAAAAAAAGTCTTATAGACTGACTTCTGAGAACTTAATGGAGGAGAAAAAGTAAACACTATAAGGATTTTGGAAGAACCCTGAGTCTGCCCAATCCCATGCCCATGTGTACTCCAAGTGGTTATGTGCTGCAAGGGATCTTAAATCCTCTGAACATACATTTTATGCCTGCCAAGAAACTACCTATTTTTTGTCCCCTTGTGCATCTAAGCAAGTTTTAAAACCTCCCTTTACTTCTGCTTCATTCTTTGTTCTTTGGGTGTTGAGTTTGATAAGTTCATAAGACCCCCCCCCCCCCCCCCCCCCTTCCGGTGCCTGCTACTCATCTTCGGGACGACTCTCCCTTTTGCCCAGCTGGCTACAGCTGTCAAATGTTTTGTTTCTATGGTGACTAAAGCAGTCGGCAGTTTAGCTCTGATGCTGACCCCCTGGAGTTAGCCTCTGATCCCACAAGGGCTCAGTCCTTCACAAAACTGGCCCCACTCCAAATGCCAGTTGTAAGTCGTGGGGCTGCTTGCATTTCTGACTGGCTGTAAATCTGGGAGTTTCCACAACCCTCTTATTTGATCACATGCTAGAAGGACTCTCAGAACCTCCCTAAAAACACCATACTTATCAGTTGTAGTATAAAGAATACAGATAGGAAACAGCCTGGAGACCTGTATGGGGGTGCAGCATGCAGAACTTCCAAGCCTTGTGGGATCGGGGTCACCCTTCCAGCCCATCAGTGTGTTCACTAACCAGAAAGCTCCACTGTGCCTCCATCTACAGGGTTTTTCTTGGGATTTCACTACCGAGGTATGATTAAATCCTTCAGCTCCATCTCCAGCTCACCTCTACCCTAGAGGTCAAGAGGCTGAAAATTCCAACTTTCTACTGTCTTTCTGGTGACCATCTAGAAGCTACCTAGGGCCCCACTAGGAGTCCACTCATTAGCATAACAGAGATCCTCTTAATACTCAGGAAATTCAAGGATTTTTTTGAGACTTTGTGCCTAGAAGTAAGGACAGAGACAAGATTTCTTATACAACAGGCAAAGTTGTGGTGGCAAATACCTGCGTGGGACTGCTGGGTTGTAATGAGTGCATATCTTCAAACTTGCTAGTAAATGACCTTACAGGGTGGTGGCGATTTGTACTGCTACTAGTAAAAGGTTTCCGAGCCCTCAAGTTCCACATCAGTGCTCACCACTTGGCATCATCAGAGTTAGGCAGATGGATGGTGGCACCTCATTTTCCGTTTTACTAACTTTTACCCTCCTTTTTGAGCGTTTTCACTGATTGTAGAACTTTAGGTTGGCAGGGGCGTCTGGGTGGCTCAGTTGGTTAAGCATCTGCCTTTGGCTCGGGTCAGCCTCAAGTCAGGCTCCCTGCTCAACTGGGAGTCTGCTGCTCCCTCTGCCCCTCCCCCCTGCTTGTGTGTGCATGCATATGCTCTTTATCGAAACAAAGCAAACTTTAGGTTGGCAGTTGTTATTAAACCATCCCTCAATTCCATTGCTCTTTTAAACGCTTCCTTTAAAAGTATTGGAAAGATGGTTTTTGTTTTTTTTTTTGTGGGCAAGGGGTCTGCTCCTAAGATTTTTTCCCCCCCCCCCTTTTTCATGTTTTTTTTAGTTACACAACAGCGTATCTAGGTGTGGGTTTTTTCTAGAGGGATTTCGTCTTGATTGGTGTCTTTCTGGTTCTAGAAAGTTCTTGGGGGTGTCTGGCTGCTTTAGTTGGTAGAGCATGTAACTCCTGATCTCAGTTGTAAGTTTGAGCCTCATGTTTGGTATAGAGATTACTTTAAAAAAAAAAAAATCCTAAGTCCTTAGCCATTGTCTTTCCATATATTGTCTGTACTCTATTGCCTCTCTCCATATATGATTAAATGTAGGTTACATAGCCTCACTGTATTTCTCATGTTTTCTGTTTTTAATCACTCTGTTGCATTCTGGTTACTTTGGTTTATAGATTTGTCTGTTTCTTAGACATCCATTATATTTTAATTTCAGTTCTAGAATTTCTGTCCGGTTCTCTTTCAAATATTTGAAATTTCAAAGATGTGAATTTCAATTTCCTGTTCTCAGAGCATTTATTTTCAAGTTTTATTTCTTATCCGCAAGCATAGTAATTGTATAATCTGTGTCAATATGAGGCCGTGGAGGTAACTTTCTGATTTCTTGTTCTTACGGACTCTATTTCTCCATGTGCCTTATTGGACTATGTTCTTGCCATAAATAAAAGTCCTAGGAATGAGTTCATATGTAGAATGAATATCTTCCTCCAGAGAAGATTTGTGTGTTTGCCAGGTGCTGGTGGGGGATTAGACTGCTGATTTTAGGGTCCTCTTAATCCAAGTTCAGGGCTTGAGAGTCCCTGGGTTCTAGTGAAACAAACCTGCAGGGCAAGACTGAGTGTTGGTCTATTTCTGGCTCACTCTTACCCTAGGGGTGTAAACCATTAGGGTCTTCATTGTGCAGAGAGGCTTCTGTTCCATCCTCCATCCTGTGCAGGCCCTTGGTGTTGATTCTGTTTCTCTTGCCCTTGGAGACCACTAAAAAAAATTCAAATTAGCTAGAATTGCCAAACACCCTTGGGGCCAAAGCAGATTCCATGCTCCCATATCTCCTTGGTTTTTCATTTTACTTTGTTTGGCTTTGTATTTATCTTGCTGCTGCTTCCATTTATCTTTAGATAAAGATTTTCATCTAGCATTTTAGTCTTCTGAATTTTCCCTGCCATTATTAGAAACTGGAAATACATTTCTTGAATCCCTTTGTTTTGCTGAAAAATCTAGAATAAGGTTGGTTTTTTTTAAGTACCTGAGCAGTAAATGTTCTATGTGTTTGCACACTCAAAAGTCTTATATCTGATCGTTTCAAACCTGGAATACTCTATGCCAAACTACTTTTCCTTACCATCTGTGGGGCTGGCAGGACTTTCTGCCTTGAATTCCCTCTAAAGTGTCTTTCCCTAAGGTGCTCCCCCCAAATGGGCGGTCTTAACTATGGTCAGGGGGAAGGGGGGGTGGCTATGTGGGCAGGGAGAAGACACATGGCGATGCACACTACTGACCAAAATAAGGACATCTTTACACTGGTGTAGAAAAATCTTTCACTCCTGGGTATAGCTGGTTGTGCACTTTAGGCAACTTTCTCATAGTGGAGATCCACAGTTATACCATTCTACTTAATCCAAAGACCTGAGCTAGAAGCCTTCTCTGTGCTGATCTTTCACTTAGTTGGAGGGCAGAGTTCGGGGTTTCATCCTTGTGGGGGTGAATGCTGAAGCACTTACCAGCTGTGCATGGTTAGGGGAGATCATTACTGTTGAGCCGCTCTATGGGAGGTTCTTTGGTTGGTTAATCTGGCTGCCTTTGATTTAATTGTACTATGTAGGATCAGAAATCCTTGCCTGGTTCTTGACCTTTAAGGTAGTGAAAGCTTAGGTAGGGTTTTAACATCTATGTAGGAAAATACTTTGGGAAGTGAAAAGTTAGGATTGAAGGTTTATGTATAAAGCTAGGACCCTTGGTAGACTTATTACCAAAACAAGGAAATAACAAGGAGATACTCCATGTGGGGAAGAATGCACCCCTAAAAAGACACCCTAGGTCTGCACACTAGTAATCTGCCTGAATTTACACAATCCATATGATCTTCTAGCTCCCAAACAGATATTAACACTAAAAAAGATTTTCTTCCTAGGGCACTTTGGTGTCTTGGAAGTGTGTGTGTGTGTTTCCCCTGAAATTCATTGGGTGCTGAACCAGTGCATTTGAAATCATTAAAAAGCTTTTCAGTTTGAAATTGGTAGTGGAATGTTGACTTTTCTCTTGGAAATGCTGTAAAAGCAGAGAAGGAAAGGAGAATCAAAATATAAATTATATATTTGGAAAGTTAGGAAATATTAAAAACATCAGATCAGAGTAAGTGGAATGGTTTCTAAAAGCCAAGCAAATCAAGCAGGGCATACACAGAGGGAGGCGGGGGGGGGGGGGGGGGAGAACTTGTCAGCAGAGGACACCTCATAAAGTAAAGCGTGCACATCGAGGTAAAATTCTTCCTTTTCAATAGAGGTAAATAGAGCCTACAGACTGGTAGGATGAGCTTTTGTTCTAAAGCTTTTGTTCTAAAGCTTTTGTTTTACTGAGCCCAGTTTGTTTCCAGACCTGGAGAAAGTGGGGATGAATGAGAAACTCCATAGGAAGTCCGACGTGGAGACGGCTGGTCTCGGTGGTCTATGAGGCAGAGGGCTCACTGAGGACTCTGCAGCAGTGTGTCTCAATTGATTTAGTAAGAATAGTGGATAAGTGCTCTGGCCCCCAGACCAAGGGTTGTTAAAGAAGTCCAGGTAGCCTGGAATGTGGTCCAGGCTCAGGAGGATGTCCCAAAGATGAGTTAGGTGGAAGAGGAGCCCTCGCCGGGTCTGTACCACAGTACAACAAGAAAATAAAGGACTAGGTTAAACCAAGTGGAATATAAAGGACCGATCCCAGCAAAGTACGTGAATGGAGGAAATGAACATTCCCAATTTTAAAATACGGTGAAATCGTTTCTATGAATACAACACAGAAGGTATAAGATCTCAAGGAAGAGAAAACATAAGCATGAGGAACAGGAATGAAGTAAAAGGAAACCAGTACCATCATCCCATTAATAACAGTAAAATTTAAAGGTGAGCAGAGAGGATAGAGTTCTGGTGAAGACTTAGAAAGGGGTACCAAATATAGAAATAAGGAAAATTAATAGAAAATATCCTTCTTGCTCTCCCTAATTTTTATATGGAATTCAAAAGGCGATCCAAAATCCATGTAAGTGGGATCTCCAAAGAAAGTCCTAGATCTTGGAATACATGCAAAGATTAATTGGATTGTTGGCCTCATTTGTCATAAGCAATTTTTCTACTGAGCCACATACAATAAGAGCCAGAGTAGTGTCTTCCAAGCTTAAAATCTGATCCAAAAAATTGCCTCCATACAAACTATTACAAAGGCAACAATATTTTTGTCTTGTGCTTTTTGAGTCCTTACAGGTTAAACATGTTTGCTCGAATCCTTCAAAAATCTGGTGGGTGAACTTGAACCAACTAAGATGACAAAATACATAGCAAAGAGAAGGGCAAGAATAATTTAACTGTACACTTAGATCACATAACAATCTCCCAGTCCCTTGTCAGTTGAATTCTAACAATAGAAAAGTGATAGGACTAAAGATACATAAGCTACACTAGGGAGGACAAGGAATGTGGGAGGTAGTCTGGTTATACCGATTTCATTTTTTTGTAGCTGGAGACTAAAAGATGTAATATAAAATATCCAATAAGATAGGTATAAGTATATTCAAGAAAATAAATGCAATAAGCTAAAATCGGGTAGTGGAAGAGAGGGAAATCCAAGGGGTGAAGAAGATTGTATATCGTTTTTCATAACTTTTCTTAGATTATCTAATAGTTAAGGGTACTATATAAAGGCACAGTTATAAAAGGAACCACTAGAACAAAAAATGCCAGCATTTGAAATGCTAAGAAATACGTCCAAAACCAAACACGATTACATGTAGAGGAAAACCCACGGACTTTAATATAGAATGCTTTCTTCACCTATTGATCTATAATGCAGAATAAAAACTCAAATTATGTCAAATATAAATAGGTCAAACTCTTTCAAAAGAAAAGTGTCAGATTAAATCACAAGATAAGACTCCATTCTAAAAGCGACTCAACTTAGAAAGCTTGAAAATGCAAGTAAGGACGGTTATATTAAGCAAATTCAAACAGAATATCCAATATGGTTGAACCCAAAGCCAAAAGCATTGAACAAGAACAAAAGCACCCTTCTTAATACTCAGGATGTGGATCATAATGGTCATTCATAGATGAGAAATCATAGAAAACATACTACTGGACTTCAAATATTTTAATGATCAAGTGGACAAAAGGGAAGTACATACTGGCCTTCAAGATCAAAAGTAAAACATATATACCATACTTTGTAGCCTCAAAACAGAACGCATTTTTCATTCAAGTTTCCATGGGATCGTCAAATCTGACCATACATTAATCCACAATTACATTCCAAAAAATGAACATTTTCTAATGAGTCATTAAAAGATAATGGAAAAAACTAAGGAAATAGGATCCCTCCCCACAAAATTGATTCTCTTAAAAGCTACTCCAACTACATTAGACAACTCAGAACAAAATCTAAGCCTAAATTGCAGAATACCTAGAAAATACCAATTTTAGAACTTCAGTATGATTTGTGGAATACCAAGGCAGCTCTGGGAAGTATAAATCCCCATTTATAATAAGAATAGATGTATTAATCTCCAGTTAAAAAAAATTCTATGGGAGCCAAAGTGGAGGAGTTTAAAAATGCAGGAATGATTTGGGAGACAGGAAAATGATAAGACTAAAATTAAAAGGAAGCAGTCCCTTTGGGGGCAGGGGAGCAGAAAAACCAGCCAGGATTCTAGTGGAGAGACCTAGTGGCTTCCATGATTGTGAGGCCTGCCTGGGGAGGTCTAGAGTCCAGGGGCTGGACCCCCTGGGAAGGGTGGGCTGGGACACTGGATGAGCCCAAACTGCAGTGAGAGCATAATTTCTTCCAGGAAGCCTCTTTTCTGCTCCTGAGGCCTTTCAGCTGATTGAATCCTGCTCCCTCAGGTTATGCAGGAAAGTCTTCCTTCAAGCACACGGATTGTGGACGTTATTCACACCTGGGAGATACCTTCAGGGTAGTGTTTGATTGAATAATGGGGGACTATTGTTGAACATCCCCTAATCTGCCCAGACTAGAAGGTGTCTTGTCCTCAGAAGAGGTGATAGGTAGAATTCTCTTAATCTTAAGTTATTTCCTCAAACTTTTCCATACCTCATTGAACTACATAGCTTTCTAGGAATCTATAAATTATCACAACTAATTCGAGAAAAAGTAGAAAATCTGAACACCTGTTCCCCAAAACCTTTCTTCAGGAATTACTCCTTGAAAGCCTATCACAAGAGAACAAATGATTTGATTGCCTGTTCAGTTTTTCTGGAGCCCTGCCGTCCATGAGCGCTTTCTGTGATGGAAATAGTCTGATGGCTGCCCAGTGTGGCCACAGCACGGAGTGCAGCTGGTTCTTGGGACTGGATTTTAATTCTATTCAGTTTTAATTAAGTAGCCACATGTTGCTGTTGGCTACTGGGTTGGACAGTGTAATGCTAGAGCATACAAAAGAAGGAAAACTTCCAAAATTATTTTATGACCTAATCATAGAATTGGTAAGTATAATAGACTGAACATAATAAAACCTGTAGATCAATTTCATTTACAAAAACTGGTGCAGACACCCTAAATTAGCCAACAAATTAGTAGCATTTTAAAATCCCAATCTAAGAAGACCATGTGGGGTTTATTCCAGGCATTTACAAGTGGTTCAGAAAGCACAAACTTGATTTATATTAAGATATTAGTAGAAAAGGAATGCCTAGAGAATGTCTACCATCATGAACTATTGAACATAATTCTAGCCAAATCATGTGTGAGGGAATATGAACTGTTCCTTTGGAAAATCCCAAAGAATTATTCAAATAAGAGAACTAAGAAACATGGCTGCCTGTAATAAAACCTGTAAAGAGCACAATAGCTTTCGTATATATAGACCATAACCAGATAGGATATGATGGCAGAGAATCTAGCATAGCAACAATGGGTAAGCTTGTAAGAATCTAAAGAAATTGCAAGATCTAGTTGAAGTAAACCATCTCCTGAAGGATGGAGGGAGACATGAGCAAGTGGGGGAGGATGTAATGTTCTCTTGGATAGGGTTCTACAAGTTAAGCTGTGAATTTAGTGTCCATTTAAGTCCCCAACAGGACTTTTTTCTTATAAGGCAAGCTGATCCCGAAGTTCATATAGAATGATTAAAACAAGAATAGCTAGGAAAACTTCTTCTCCTGAACACAAAATTATACAAGTTAAAGTAGTTTTATACTAGCACATAAATAGGCCATTGATTAGAAGGTCTAAATATGGACCCAGACGCATATGGGGATGTAAGCTCTCGTAAAGGTCTTTCAGAACCATGAAAGGAAGAGTATCTGTACATATTCAGTCCACGGTATTGAGCCATCCCAGAAGAAATCCTATTGTGCATACCTAACATACTAGATCAAATGGATTAAAGTTTTCAGTGCAAAAGGCCATAAATGACTAGAAAGATCAAGGAAGTCTTTAAAAATTCTGGTTAGGAGAAGGCCTAGCTAAGCTTGCCACAAATATAGCAGTTATAAAAATTCAACTATTAAAGGTTCTTTGACAAAAGCAAAGTCAAAAGACCTATTACATAGAAGTATGTAGTACTGAACTCAGTCCTTTGTGATAGGACACTAAGTGGCCCTTACAGATTGTTTGGGAACAGACCAATAACCCTCTAGAAAACCCAGCAAAGGCACAGATAAATAGCTCTAAGGAAAGGACCTACAAGCCGCTCCTAAGCTCATGAAAAGATGAGTGCCCTCCTTTATAATTAGAAAAATGCAAATTAAAACTTCACGGAGATGCTAATTTTCATCAGTCAGATGGACAAAGATGAAAAAGTTTGGAAACGCTGTGTGTTGGCAAGCGTGTGGGGAGGAGGCGCTCTTTTATTGCTGTAGGAGAGCTAATTGCGACGCTCTGTATGGCTGTTGGGTTTGTGTTTAGCCAGATTTTGTGACTGCAATTTCAGGGCAATGGTCGGAGAGGAGACTAGATTTCAGGACATAAAGGGTATCGCGTTCTGCCGCTCTGCCCAGTAGCTTAGTCTTCATCCTTCTTCACTGGTGGTGTGTGGTGATTGTCCTGTTCGGTGGGGTGTAGAGTTCACACCCCACAACTGTAGTCTGATGTTGCCTGCTAGGACACGTACCCTGGGCTTTCAGTTCTTTACTTCCCATGAAAGCCCTAATTCACGTGATAAATACTTTGCTAAATCTTAGGGGCTCTTCCCCCCTGCACCTGCGCTCCTCATTCTTTGGGCATAACTAGTCTTGACCTATGTGAGGTAGACGCAGGCTTGCTCTTGCCCTCCAGTGTTGACTTGGCTGTTTTACCTCTGGTCTGGTGAACCAGGGCACTGGGATAGCACCCTTTTTCTGAGGGTGAGCTAGAGATGCAGCACTGAATGAGGGAGAACTTTGCTGTTTGGAATGGGGGAGGCGTGAGGATATTAAACTGGGGAGGTACTACCTGGGGAGCGTGGAGCCTGCTGTTTGGCAGGAGACTTTCATTTAGGGCCGAAAGGGCCAGACCAGTGAGAGTTGCGCTCAAGTGTGCCTCCAAGGAAGGAATGTGTGGGGTGAAGTGAAGCAAATGTACCAGCTGGCCTGTAAAGTCTCCCCACATCAGGGAGGAAGTGTAATCAGGGAGGTGAACCTGGGTTCCTTGCCCAAGAAGAAGCTGTAAGGGGATGCCATCTATGGATGGTGGACTAGCTGCAAGGGAAGAGCTCTGAAACAGGAAGTTCTCCCTGAGTCCTGCAGGCTGACTGCCCAGAGACAGGTCGGATCAGGCAAGGGTGTGATTTCAGGAATTCCAAAATTAGGTAGAGCTAGGAGGGGCAAAGCTTAATGCACAGCAGATTAGAGTGTGTGGAAATCCTATTTGTCAAAAAAAAAAAAAAAAGGCCTCTTCGTGGGAGCAGGACTCCTTTTACCGTTTATAATTAAACGGGTCTTAATTATGCATAGGGTGGTGAATGTTAATTGATGTGGGGGGGAAAAAAGAGGTCTACTTGTTAAGGGTATGCGTGTCCCAGAGGACGTCATATTAACCATCCAAGGCACAATTTCCCCTCTACGTCTGATGAGGAAGTGACAGAAGGGCCACTGTAGCCTCGGGGACACAGGCCATGGGAACGGGTTCTTCCCATGCTGTTCCAAATGGCATGCTTTCTAGAACAGACTTTACCCTGGATCCCTCCCACTACACATTTTCTCTACTCCAGCCTTGGCTCCAGGGTATTAATAAGGGAATTAACAGATGCTCTGAAATATTACAAATGCCTATTGTCCAGCTTTCATCATTTTATTCATTATGGCTGATATTAAGTCCCTAACATGCGTCCATCACTATATCTAGTACTTTACGTACATTAAGGTCTTAAAATGGAAGCATTATGTACATATTATATACATACACAGCTGATAAGTACGGGCATTATCTTTTTTTTAAAGATTTTATTTATTTATTTAACAGAGAGACACAGCCAGAGAGGGAACACAAGCAGGGGGAGTGGGAGAGGGAGAAGCCGGCTTCCCGCGGAGCAGGGAGCCCAATGCGGGGCTCGATCCCAGGACCCTGGGACCATGACCTGAGCCGAAGGCAGACGCTTAACGACTGAGCCACCCAGGCGCCCCTACATGCGTTATCCTAAACACACTTGTGTAATTGCCACTTAGATCAAGAGCAAATATTCCTTAGGACCTCAGGAGCATTCCCTGTGCTTCCCCCTAGTGACTACACTCTTCTCTCTGAAAGTCCTCACCGTCCTGATTTCTAACACCAGAGGTTGGTTATGCGTGTTTCTGAACTTTATGTGAAATGGAATCAAGCAGTTTGCATTGTGTCTGGCTCCTTTTCCTCAAACTTGTTTGTGGGATTCCTCCTCATTGTTCCATATACTAGTAATGTATTCATTCTTGTTGCAGCGTTTAAACGTGTGAGTGGAGCACCGTTTATCCTGGTACCACTAATGGGCACGTGGAGAGTTTCTACTACTTGGCTATTATGAGTATTGTTTTCTTGAACGTATCTTTTGGTGAAAACATGTATGTATTTTGGGCATATGCCAAAAATAAAATTGCTAGGTCCTAGGGCATATATTTAGTGTTGGTGGTTATCTACCATCTTACCATTTTATTGGCAGTGCATGAGTATTCTAGGTGTTCTACCTTACCAACATTGGGCATCATCTGCTTTTTAAAATTAACTTCTTGGCAAGTGTCTAGTGATATTGTGTGCCGTAGATTGAATTTCTGTGTACCCCCAAAATTCATGTGTTAAGAACTTAACCTCTAAGGTGATGGTAGGGAAGTGGGGTCTTGGGGAGGTGCTTAGGTCATGGGGGCAGAGCCCTCATGAGTGGGATTACTGTTCTTATAAAAGAGACCCTAGAGAGCTCCTCAGCCCCTTCCACCGTGTGAGTCTGTGATCTGGAAGGGGACCCTTGCCTGACCATGCTGGCACCTCAGTCTTGGACATCTAGTCTCTAGAACTGTGAGAAATCCTAGAAGCCACCCAGTCTGTGGTATTTTGTTATAAGCAGCCCAGAAAATGAAGATGTTGTGGTTTTCAGTCTGATTTCCCTGATCACTAATAAGATTGAAACATTTTCACTTGTTTATTTGCAATTTGGATAGTCTGTTTTTGTGAAGTGTCCACTCAAGCCTCCTGCCCATTTTTCTTTTGGATTCTTTGACTTTTTTTTTTTTTAAGGCTTTTTTTAAAATTTGAGAGAGCATGGGGGGCGGAGGGGGGAAGGGAAGAGTGAGAAGGAGAATCAGGCTCCCCACTGAGCAGGGAATCTGATGCGGGGCTCCATCCTAGGAGCCTGGGATCTGACCTGAGCCGAAGGCAGATGCCCAACCAACTGAGCTACTTAGGCGCCCCTCTTTGGCATTTTCTTAAATGAGTTCTTTACATATTTTGGATATAAATCTTTTATCACCTCTTCCCAAATTAAAAGGTCCAGTGAAATACCAATAAATTTTCCCATAGTTTATTTTGTGTCAATTGAAAACTCTAAAATTTACATGGAAATGCAAAAAACCAGGAATAGCTAAGAACATTTTAAAGAAGAAAGTTGGAGGGTTACTTGATTTCAAAATACTTTGTGAAAGTGGTTAAGACCTTGTGGTATTGGCCCACAGACTGATGAAATGGTAGGTCAGAAACAGACTCACACTTGGACACTTGATTTATGACTATATGGCATTTGAAAAACAGTGGAAAAGATTTATTTTCCCCTAATAATCCTAGATTAACTGAATATCCAAATGGAAAAAATTAAAACCTGATCCTGGCCTCACACCTTACTCCAAGATAAAATTGAGGCAGATTATAGGTGTAAACATGTAAGATAAGATGATTAAAGCTTCTAAAAGCTAGTGTAAGAACATCTTTATGACCTTGGGAAGGTAAGGGTTCCTTAGGCAGGATACCTGAAGCACTAACCATTAAGGGAAAGCCTGATCAGACTACATTAACATAATGTCTTTATATCAAAAGATACTGTTGGAGTGAGAAGGCAGCCCTTGCAGAGGGGGAGAACCTATTTGCTAGCGGGGGTTGCCGGACTATGTCGGTGGCTTTGGCCAATGGGAGGTTGGAGGGCAGAAGGAAGGGAGAGAAGTAAGGATAGCGCTCTCCTTCCTCTCCCGCCGCCCCAACCCCAGTTGTGAGTAACTTCTCCAGCAGCCGCTGCATCACCTCCACGGGTCCCCACTCTAATTCCATCTTTTACTGGTTGGTGCCAACCCCTGGGTTCTGAGAGCTCTTGCAGTATTAGGCCCCACTGGTGCCCTAACTGCCATCCTTTGAGCCCCACCAGCACAGCCGGGCTGGACAGCTCTGGACAGCTTCAACTCCTCTCAAGCACTACTACATCTTTCACCTTCTGTCCTGGGGTTTCTATCGCACTTGTAGAGGTTTCAAAAAGCTTGCTTGGCAAGCAAGCATGTACAGCTAGGAAGTGTAGGAAGATGACCCTAGCTGGGTAAATGAGATGGCAACTGATGAACAAATACTTCTCCCAGCCAATCCGTAGGTGGAAAAATCTGCATGTCCTACATGCTCCTCAGAAGATCCTGGGGTGGGATTGGGCTTTCATTGCCCACAGCAGTGACCTCAACAGTGCACCTTATGCTGCCCCCCCTTCCTCTTATTCTAACACCTCTAGCTTCTTGGAATCGCGTCCTAAATTATAGTTAACACTTGAACAATGTGGGTTTCAAATGCATGGGTCCATTTATACATGAATTTTTAAAAATACTGTAAATGGAGATTTCTCACGAACATTCTCTTGAGCTAGCTCTATTGGAAGCACAGTATATAACACATAGAACATACAAAGTATGTGTTCATCAACTTATTGGTAAGGCGCTTGGTCAACAGTAGGCTATTAGTAATTAAATTTTTAGGGTTCTGGAAGTTATACTTGGATTTTTGACTGCATGGGGTGGGTGTCCCTAAACCTTTCATTGTTTGAATCTGCTGTATTTGCCCATAAGCTCTAGTCTCCGGCTCTGAGTTTCTGTGGGAGGCAGTGAATCCAAGCGAAGACACTGCTTTCTCTCAGTCATTCCAGTGTAGGGGTATGCCAGATTTCTGATGTTATTAATCCCTGGTTTGTTGCGTTGTATCCTGTTGGAATTCCTGCATTGACTTCATTCCTTAGATCTTCCCTATGTAGAGTGGACTCTGCTTTCCTAGTTAGTCTGACTGGTAAACCATTCTGGTCTCTACCCTTCTGCTATCTCCCCTTGTAGCTTTTCCAATTTCTGGCCCTATTCCCACCTCACAGTCATGAGTCTGCATGGGCTCCTGACCATTTTTCTTCATTCTCATTGTAAAGCCATCTGATCTTAGACATCTGTCGTTTCTGTTAGAAGAACGGGAAAGCCTAGCATTGCATGGTAGGTAGTTTGTTGAACTTTGGAGACCAACTGCCAGGCTTCAAGTCCTGACTGTTGAGTGGTGGTGTCACTATCTTATCCTCTCCCTGATTCAGGTTCCTCACGTGTGAGGTGAGAACAAGGCAAACATTTGTTAGGTTTAAATGAGTTAATTCATTTAGGACAATCCTGATACGTAAAAAGTATTACATAAATATTTTCATTGCAACTTCAGAATCTATACTTGTTTTCTATACTGATTCATCAAAGGTATTTCCCTTAACACTTTGATAGTTTTATTCATTCACCTACGAATACTTGCTGAGTGTCTATTCTGTATGAGCATCTGTGGACCTCCTTGTCTCTTGCAGCTTAGTATTTCAGAAAAAAAATTCTCCATCTGTTTCTACCAACGACTCTCCTGTCCCCCAAGAGAAGCTTTTTTTTCCTAACATTTTCTTGAGTATCATTTCACTTTTCCTAGTCATAACTGCAGTAATTATTCTGACTTGTATGGTGCCTTACAGCTGTGAAAATACTTTTAAAAACATAATGCTAAGCTACAGACACCCTGAGGACAGGCTTAGTGTCTTGACTGCAGATCCCCAGCAGCTAACCCATTATTTAATTTCTAGTCAATGACCAGGAAACGTTTGTTGGAGTTACTTCATCTTAACTCTGAACTATAGGCAAGATTTGTTACCAAGTTTCCATAGGGAAAAACCCCAAAGAGATGGGTCACTGATTCTGTGTTCAACATCTTGACCCAGAAATTTGCACCATGTTTAAGTAGCTGCGACAGAAGTTCCCTGAGTTTGGAAAATGTGTAGTTCCTTTTTACCCTTTCTTATCATTCATTATCCTTGCTTGGGAGTGTTCCTTTGCATTGTATCTATTCTGATTCCGATACACCGTGTTTACCCTGGACTCTCCATCCCTGCTGGGGCCTCCCTGGCTGCTTTCAGTTCTTTCACCTGCTGCTAAGGAGCCTGGTCAGCCGGAGGACAGGCTGGTCTGAGCATCAGGAGCCAGGATGGAGCCTGATACAGCAAGCTTCTGGACTCCGACCTTTCTGGGACAGTCTCCTTCTATGGAGAATAAAATGAGGATCGGGTTGCTGGATCTGAAAGATCCTTTGAAGTGGTGACCTTCTGGGGACACCCCTCTGCTCCTGTCACTCTTCTTCATGCGTCTCCTAGCTCAGCTCTGCCTGTGAGGCTGCTTCATGTTGTCCTAGCTCCCTGTCTGCCAGGTGTGTGCGCGAGGGAGGCTCCTTCCCTCTGGGTCTCACTAAGGCTCTTGAAGGGGGGGGGGGGACATGGGCCGTGTGGGGTGACCAGGGTGCTTCTCTCAACCGTTGGAACTGGTCTTCAGCTTCATCCTTTGCTGTCTTCCGTGCGTCCCCTTGTTTCCTGGGGCAAGGTGCTATGTGCATGTGTTTCTAATCCATGAGAACTCCCATCATGGAGCACCCTCCAAAATGGGGCCCAGCCTTCAGAAGAAAAATAGCCAATCCTATCAAAGTCTCACATGTTGTGGGGGAGGGTTAAAAAGCTGCTCTCACCATCTTCCCTGTAGTCTGGGGTGGGGAGAGCTGGGAGGAGACTGTGTGTGTTTAGGGTTCTCAGGCTTATGGCCTCAGTTAACCCAGTCCTGTCGTCCTCCTAACCTGCGCCATTGTCGGGAGCCACACTCTGAACGTTGGACTCTTCTTTCTCTGAGGTCTAGAGGTAATTCTGTGCAAGGGTGCCATCAGGGAACTTTCTACATGTGAGAGTCTCAGAAATCAAAAACAGTGTGGCAGTACAAACTTAAAATACCACAAAGCAGAAAACTCAATAGGAATGAAAGACCATGGAAATATTTGTCAGAATTAGGACAGCAAGTGTTGTGTGCATGATGAGCACGTTTACAGAACAGGGTGGGGGGAGGTGGGGAGCTGATGATCGGAGATATTTATACACAAGCTCAGTGCCTGGAGGGCATCTTGTATTGTAAAGAAACAAATTCGAATAGGTGACCTAAAAGATAATCCTCTGTAAATAAGATTTTTGTGTAAATGACTGCAGTAGAACTAAACTGTGGCTATTTCTCCCGAGGTCTTTGGAAACAAGTAAATTCTAGGGTGCCAGTAATGGATTAAGTAATCTTTTAAGTAATTTATGATAATTGGACATAAACAAAAAAAAAAAAGTGCGCAATTGGAAAGCAAAGTCCCCCTGCTTGCCTGCACAGCACCCAGAGTTTTCAGGGGAAGGATAGGCAAGAGTGTGTTTTATGTGGTGAGGGACGTCTGTGCTGTTCCAGGTACCGGACCTTCGGCTTCGGATACGGCCGGGGGTTGAGCGTAGGGCCCGGCTTGGCCGGCCGGGGGGGGGGGGGGGGGGGGGCATGCTTCTGGGGGGATGTCCGTCTCCGGGTTAGTGCTCAGCCCTCCCTCCTTGTTAAGATTCATTGCACGGTTCAAGTCTTACTGTTTTCCACCTAGAGTGTTGGCCTGAGGGATGTGTTTCCAGGAAACCGGAGACCTCTAGGTGAGAAGCTAAGCAGGATTTGTTTGCCTGTCTTCCTCCTCATTCAACTTCCACCAGGCTCACTGCCTGTATGAGACCCCTAATTTGGTAAGGTTTTTCATGGAGCCTGTGATTTGATGACCGGGTTTTTGTCCTTCTTACCCCACCTGAAACACCATCCAGTGTACTGAGCTTTCCCTTTGCTCCCCAATACAGCACCCTCTTTCATGCTGTATTGTACGTCCCCCCCCCCCCCCTCCCCCCCCTCTATCTTCTTCCTTTAGGAGACCCTGTCTTCTCTCCCCACCCTATCTTCCTGTTAGGTAGGCTTTCACTCCATTCCTTTGATATCCTAGACGGGACTCCATTGGGACATTTCCTAATACCCGTGCACTTGTTTGAAGGACCCACCAGATTGTGAGCCCCTTGGAGTGGGGCTTTGTATCCAGAAATCTCTGGAAATGATGATTGATCTGTTCACTAACAAATTTCTTTTCTCTGATCACCCCCTTTCTGTTCCAGTGACCTGATTTGTCTGTTCCAGGCATTTAAACTAGGGCCCCGTCTTGCCCTTGCCAACTAGTATCCCTCTTTACACCAAAGTTTGTGTACTAAACTTCGGTCAAGGCCGCCTGCCTGTGGAATTACGCATGTTCTTGTCTGTCAGGATATAACCTGGTTCCTTCATCTCATGTCAGTAATGAATTAAGATAAAAAAGTGCTCTACAGCTAACGTTAGCCCCTCCCCCTCAAGTCAGCTAAACTGGATTTCGTCATCGGCAGGTGCCCTCTCACTGCTAACCTGGTCCTTATGGGTGGGTCATGGGCAGTTTCCTAAGTATAGCTTCTCATCAAGGACACCTGAGCTTCTTACAAGTGAGCATTCCCAGGTTCTTCATGTTCAGAGTTCAGTAACAGAACATAAACATACGTGCAGGGCTGGCTTCATGGGCGTGTGCCCTGGGCAGTTACACGGGCCTGGGTGTGGAAGCTCCCTGAACTTGGTTTAAAGGGGTTCTGGTGTTGCCTTGGAATTCTGGTAGCTTTTGAACAAAGGACCCTGCATTTTCATTTTGTACCAGTCTTGATTATATGGCTGAGCTGGTCGTATGTGTTTGAGGGTAATGTCTAAATACGCATTTTGAAGAAACAAGCACTCCCTGACTTGCTTCAAAAACCTACCGTGAGGATGTTTTAAAAAGTTAATTGCTAATATTAGTGAGGATATGGCTTGTTTGAAAAATTTTGCAAGTTGGCAGGTAGGTTGAGAACCAGAGGGGATATAGCTGGTCCAGCTAATAGAGAAACTAGCTGGGCAAGGAGCCTTTCTCATGAGATGGTAGGAATTCATGGTTAGGCTTTGCGGGTTCTGAAAGGCTCCAAGACATGTGGGGCAGCATGTGGAATTTCAGGCCTTAGAATGTACCCTGCCATCTGATTCCCTTTATGCTCACCTTCTGGGTTGGACAGATCATTGACTTCCCTGTGCAAGAGGACCTCCAACGAGGGAGCGAGAGGTCAGGAAGCCCTTCATGAAGCATTTACGTGTGGGGTTCTGTGACTCAGAATGAAAGGATGGGGGGGTCCCCACAGCCCCTGGTGTGGTTCTTTGTTAGACTCGGGGAGAGGACTGGAGGAGAAGACAAGGCTGTGGTTCTGATTGGTGGGGGGAGCAAGGCTGCATCTGGGGTCCTTGGATGAGCCCCAGATATTGGTGACTGTCTTTAAAATGTGTTTTCCCTTCAGATAGGGTTTTAAGTCTGGGATAGCAAGACACTCTCGTACACCTGTTCCTTGAAGGGTTGGCGGCCATCTGGTAAGACTCCTCCAAAGGCAGCTGGGCCCAGGTTGGGGAGAGGCTTCCCGTGTCACCTTGAGGGTTAGGGGAGTATTACCCCTTCTTTTGTACTCTTCATACTCTGTGTCTCCACGGGGGTGGGATAGTTTAGAAGCTCTGCTTGTTTCTGTGCTGAGACACCCAGGATGGCAGTACCGGCCTGTGACAGTGGCCGCAGAAGCATAGAAAGAATGGCGTCAGCTGCCTGCCCGAGTCTTGCTTCCTGGATGCAGCTTCATCTGGAGCCCCCGCTGTTCTTCCCTCCCTTTCAGGTCCACCCCCGACTTTGGAGGGAGCATGCTCTGTGAGAATGGCAGTGGGTGGGGGAGCGAGGACTCCCATCTCTGCACTGAGCTATCGGTCTGTGCGGTGGGTAGAGGCCCCAGTCATCCTCCGGACTTCTGTGTGGCGTGAAGGAAGGAGGGAGATGGTCAGAGGAAGGAGGGAACGTTTTCCTCTTCTGCACAACAGCTGCTGGATCCCAGGGCTGACTTCAGTGAAATCTGAGGCTCCCGACTACCCCCTGCTCCCTCTCCTCCCGTGAGGGACATTAGAGCTTAGAGCTTCTCGGTCGCCTGGAGCAGAGAATCGCTCTCCTCCCCACTGGTTGCTTTCCTGATGGCTCCCTCTTACTGTCACTACCACCCTCCCACCCCCCACCGGTCACCCAACTCCTCTGCTCCTTGTCTCTCAACCCTAGCCTGGTGTCCTCCCTGGGTGAGCCCGTTCTTTCCCTGTGAAAGTTCCCATCGATATGCTTAGGATCCTCCAGCTAGATCTGACTCCACACACTCCTGAGCCCCAGATCCATGGATCCAGCTGCTTCCTGGGTTTTTCCACTTGAATACCCCACAGACACCTCAACCTTAAAAACCTAAAATTGAACTCTGCTTCCCCTCCAACTTGCTTCTCTCCCAGGGCTCCCTGTATTGATTGAGGGCACCACAGTCTGCCCAGCTGCCTAAGCCAGGACTCCCTGTGTCCTTTCTGACTCGATCACCCCCAAATTTAACCTAGAACCAGGAAGTGTCAGTCCTGCTTCCCATGATCGCAGGTCTGTCCATTTTTCTCCTTCGACACTGCTTCCCCGCCGGCTCAGGCTACTGTCCCCTCTGTTGTAGCCCCACGGTGGCTTTTCGTCCACGTTCTGCCAGTCTTGGCCTTTAATCTGTTTCTCCTTCTGCCAGCAGTGAACTTCCTGCATTACAGATAACTCCCATCCTTGCTTTAAAGACCTCTAAGTGTCCTCCATTGTCTCTAGGACTCATCCTCCTTAGTTCTGCTCATGAGGTCCTGTGACTGCCTCTACTATTGACTTCGATCGCCTGTCATGCTCTGTGAACGTACACCCTAGCTCTATAAAACTTAGCATTTCTCAAATTTTCTCTTTCATACCTTTGCAAATGCAGCTTCCTTTGCCTGGAACGTACCTCTGGTCTTCCTTTTCCAGACTCTTCCCTGACCTTTCATCCTGCTGACTCTTACCAGGCTTAAACTCCCTTGGTAGCTCTTCTCAGACCCCTGCATTTGGTTAGGACCCCCCCCCCCCCACTATGTTCCTAATATCCCATATTTCTCCCATCATAAGATTTCTCCTACTTCTTGTAGCTGCTTAATTTTTGGACCCCCTGCTTTTGTCTTAACATTATGAAGGCGAGGGGCCTGATGCCTTAATCACCACTATTGCACAGTGTCTGGCATGCAGGAGATCTTTGATAAAGTTGACTTAACCTTGCTAAAATCCAGCTGGAAACATGGGAATAATGAGCTCAATCCATCCTCCATTTTACAAACCCGGGAAGAGATGCAGGTTAGAACATCCAGCAAGTGGCAGAGGTAAAATTAGAACCCAGTCTGACCCCAGATCCTTGTTCTCCACCGCTATGCAAGGTGCGCTCTCAAAGATGCTCTTTGCAGGTGATTCTATCCACCCCAGTTTGGAAACCGTGCATGAGAAAGGATTGCTGCCATTGTCCAGCACACTGACGGCTCAGAAATGTGACCCCTCACATCCCAAACAGATCACAAAAGGGGGAAACATTTCTGAACCAGAGGCAAAATGGCCATCCTGAGAACCTGGACACTTCATAGTGCAGGAGAGCAGTGGATGCCCATGGTCAGTACATTTAGCCAATAGACACCGTTTCAAATGTGTTCACTATACATTCCAATTTTGGATCGGATAGAGTGGAGATATTTGTGCCAAGAACCGTGCTAGGCAGTGAGGATCCTGAAGCAGTTCTTCTGTCTAGAAGTTGCTGTGTGGTGGGGGAGGCAGACTAGGAGATGGGCTGTTTCAGTACATGGCCAATGAAGAGACCGCATAGAGTGGTGATGGGAGGTCATGGGCGAACATCTCACGAAGCTGTTTTGGGGAGACTTCCTGGTGGAAGTGATGTCCAGGATGAGACCAGAGGGACTTAAAGAATAGAACCTCTTTCAGAAAGGAGAATATAAGGTCTTTCAGAAAGAGTCAAGATAAGCAAGAGTGGTGGTAGAGTGAAAAGGACACAGTCTGACCTTAGCTAGCTGATCTTGGTATCCGTTCTAGCTCTGTCCATGACCCGGCTGTGTGACTCGAAGCCAGTGAACGTTCCTACCACTCACCTAAAACGTGAACACAAAACCTACTTCATAAGGTTATTGTAAGAATCAAAGAAGGTCTTTGAAGACTGTTAGGAGATGCAGAGTGGTATGAAGATTTGAAGTACGGTCTTCGATGAAATAGTGAGGACCACCACTTTGCACAGCAGTGGCTGTGTAGTAAATCCTCCACAAACGGTAGCTGCCTTCTGCCTTAGACACATTGCCTTACTGTTCTGGAATTCTCATTCCCCTCAGAGATGAGTCTCTAAAAAGATAGACCCTCAGGGCACACACCACTTAGCCCTTACTGCCCTCTGCTCTTAGTTTCCCAAGCTAGTTGCTTCCCACAACCAAGCCTTGGGTTGCTGATGGCTGGTGTTTGAGTTAGCTTTCTTCCCAGTTAATACCTTTTAAGGCAGGAGAAATAGGGGCTGGGAGATTATGGTGGTGAGAAATCTGAGGACTTTGGTCCCAGTAACAAAGGGGCCTGAGCTTTTGTTCCAGTGTGATTAAAAATCTAAAATTCTAGAGGGACTTTTTTTTTTTTTGCCTGTGATGGATTTGCCAAAAGTATTGGGATATGTCATGATTATTTTTGCCCAGTTCTGTTGATAGGATTGACATATAACATGTAAGTTTAAGGTATATAGCATACTCTGATATATGTATATATCATGAAATGATCACAATAAGTTAACATCCGTCACCACATGTAGTTACAAATTCTTTTCCTTGTGATGAAAACTTTTAAGATCTAGTCTCTTAGCAACTTTCAAATAATACAGTGTAGTATTGTTAGTCATTCTGTTGTACTTCTCCAGAACCTATTTCTCTTCTCACTGAAGGTTTGTACCTTTTGACCCTCTTCACGCAGTTCCCTGACCCCTAACTCCCCCACCTCTGCCAACCACAAGTCTGATCTGAGTTTGGTTTTTTAGATCCCACATGCAGGTGAGATCATACAGTATTTATCTGACTTTTTTTCTCACTTAGGCCATTATGCTAAGTGTCCTAACCTTTAATTTTATATGGCCCATCACTTGGTTCAAAACTTAAGTTTTTAAAGATCCTATCCTGGTATGGGTAGGGATTTTTTTTTTTAATGAAAAAGTCAACCGCTTCTGGTTCTGTGACGCTAAGGGATTAATTAGTGCAGTGACTAAATTAGGGGTCCTGAAGCATTGGGAAGTTGGCTTGCAGGAAATCTGGGGAAGGAGGGGAGTAGGGACCCACGTGACCCTGCCACTGTGGGCCAGCTTATTACCGTTTTTCAGGTGAGCGCCAACTGCAAAGGTCACAGAATGGCTGAGCATGTGTCCACCTGCTGAAAACATGCCAGGAAGTCCAGGTATAGCACTGTGTGTGTAGTGGGTGCTCAAGTACTGAGGATTTATCGAACACTCATCCTGCAGAGCACTGTTGCGGGATGGTTCCTAACACGAGAAGAATCCTTCCTGGTCCCAACGTACTTGTTCATGACCCAGCGAGAGAAACCCAGCCATGGTCAGACAGTGAGAACACAATGAGAAAAATGCTACATTAACAGAATTTCACACACACAACTGTAGGGACACATAAGAAAGAACAGTTGTCTGGGTTGGATAAGCCTGCACAGAATAAATAGGTAAGGGGATTAAAAAAACCTCTTTCCCCAGGAGAGGCCAACCAAGAAATACTCTTACCTATAGACTGATGGTTACCGATGGGGAGGGGGGAAACAGGTGATGGGGATGGAGTGCACTTGTGATGAGCGCTGGGTGATGTATGGAAGTGTAGAATCACTATACTGTACACCTGAAGCTAATTTTACACTGTATGTTAACAGAATCATAAAAATTTTTCATGGCCAGCGAGGTAGAATTAAACATTCTATTCACAAAGGGTGCTGTTGGGTACAGAGCAAGGACCTGAATCCAGGCTTCTGATTTCAGGTCTTTCTCCTTTTCCACCCTATGATGCCACAGCTTCTCTAAAAAGTTAGGAACTCCTCAAGTTAAAAACCCGGACACCTAGTTGAATGACTGGAGGCAACAGGTCTGGGGGAGGGGTTTCTCCGTTAGGGTTTAGGACGATTCTGGAAGCTCTTCTTGGGCCCAGCTCTGATTAACTTCTCAGTGCACAGGTGGATTGTGGTGTGTCTGCTGTTGGGGTCATCTGGATGGAGAGAGAATCCTGGGGAAAACTTCTGCTTTGATCCTTGGACTGAAGAAGAGTGGCTGTGGGGAGAAGTGGAAAGGGAGCAGGGGCTGGGGGAGGTGATGCTGCCGCTGGGCCGGGTTAGAGCAGGTTTGGTCCCCACCCTGCTTTCCTGCTCAGAACAGCCCTCCCTGTCCCACCGCCTCCCTTCTACACACAAAAGGACAGATCTGAGGACAGGAAAAATGGCTGGTCCCATAGGAATAGAGGAGGATGGATAAGAGTTGGCATTATGGGTGGTCTTGGTGGCGGGGGCAGGGGTCCTGTTATGTAGTCGGAAAGACCCTTTCCTTCTGGAGGAAGGCATGCCCCACCTTCCCCCCCCCCCCCACAGGGGATGTCCTCTTTGGATGTGGGAGAGGGATTCATGGGGGGGCTGAACACGAGAGCACTGTCAGGTAAGACCTTCTAGCAGATCTAGGACTTTTGGACCTGGCTTTGGACCTCTCAAAAGCTTCTGAGGGAAGGCTTACCTCCTGGATGCTGAAATCTCAGACACAGGACAAACTACAAAGAGACGACCAGACCTTGAGAGAACTAGGGTTTTCCCACCTAGAATCTCAGATGTCTGTACAGCCAGACTTTACACTGGATGAGCTCCTTGAATGTCACCATTCCTTTCTCAGGTGAAGGAAAAGGAAATCGCTCCCTTAAAGAGACAAATAGCATTAAGGAATGGGCACATTACTGAGGAGAAAGTGGCATGAGACTGAAGTGTCCAACCCTCCTTACCATTACCTGAGGTAGTAAGAGGTATGTGCAGGCAGGAAACCAGAGTAACTCCCAGAAGCTCTGGGGGAAAAGGACAATTTCTTTAGGAGACCTAGTAGGAATGGAGAACTTTTTTTTTTTTTTTTTCGCCCCCCCCCCCTCCCTTTTTTCTTGGGTCGGGGGTGAATTGAGCAACTACTCCTGAATGCTGGTGTTGGTGGTTGTTTTTTTTTTCCCCTATTTTTTTGGTATTACCCAAGAAGTGCCATGGGGTGTGCAAAGGAAGAATACTTTCATGGTACTCACTCCAAACAGAGCACAGCTCTTTTTGACCAACTTATTTTTCTTCACAATGATGAACGAGAAGCTGGCTCCATGGAGAGAACCAGCAGCCAGAGATTCTGATGAGCATGGTCAGATTGGACGCAAGGGTTGCGTAGCGTACAGCCATGACCAGCACTCTGGGGACCATACTGGATGGAAGCAAAGGCTTTAGTATAAATCAAATAATACAAGCTAAACTTTGAAGGACTAAACCAGTATCTTCCAAATTTCTGAACTTTTTTCTTTAAATATACATCTCATCTTTCCCAAAGTTTCTGATATAATTTTGCTATTGACCTTACCTTGCTGGGAAGATTTTGTGTCTAGTTTAATTTTCTGCAGGTTATATTATGAAAGTTACATTTTTCAAACCTAAAACCGCATTTAATGTGCTTTTGAGAAGTTCCCTCCCCCACTCTAGAAATGCAGATATATTTCCTTAAAAATCATGCCATCCTCCCTGACCTTTCAGATACCCAGATGAAAATGCCTGGACAAAACTTTGGAATATATGGAAACAAAGATTAAGATCTTATGGTAGGGGTGTTGAAGCAAGATGGGTATATCCCATTGCAGAAGGGACTGCTCGGGACACGCTGGTAAGGTTGGAGGCAGTGAAGATGCATGTTGCTCAGGGATAGATGTCTCGTACAGACAGGGTCAGTGTATTAAATGTTTCTGCCCACAGCTCTGCGTAGGGCATCCTTGACCTCCTTGTTCCTCAGACTAGACAAACAGGGTCCAGCAAGGGAGGGATGATGGTATATGTCACTCACTGAGAGGAGAAGGTCTTGTTCTGCAGAATCCTTGGACTTGGGCTTGAGGTAGGCAATGGAGGCACAGCCATAATGGATGATAACCACCGTGAGGTGGGAGGCGCAGGTGGCGAAGGCCTTTTTCCGGCCTTGGGCAGAGGGGATCTTGAGGATGGTGGAGAAGATGAGGACGTAGGAGATGAAGACTAGGATCACACATGAACTGACGACAAAGTTGATGATCTCATTGATAGCGGTATCAATACAGGAGAGTTTTAGGACAGGGAGGATGTCACGGAAGAAATGTCCAACCACTCTGACAGAAGGGTAAGGTAAATATGGATGTCACCTGGACGACTGCCATGGCCAGGCCAATGCCAGAGGCGCCACACATCAGCTGGACACACGCCCTCTAGCTCGTGAGGTCTGTGTACCACGTAGTAGTCATAGCCCATTGCTGTGAGCAGGAAGCAGTTGTTGCTGGCTAAGGCAACAAAGAACATCAGGGCGGTACAGCCTGCTGCGGAGATGGGCTGATTCTGGGCCAGGAGACCAGACAGCATCCGTGGAGTGGTGACGAGCATGTACGCGGTCTCTGAACTAGCCAGCATGCTCAGGAAGAAGCACGTGGGTGTGTGCAGGTGACGGTCAATGCAGATGATGATCGTGATGATAGCATTGCCCGCCACGGTTAATGTGTACAGGGCGAGAAGAACCACAAACAGGGCGATCTGATAGTCACGAAACCTGGAGAAGCGCAGGAAAACAAACTCCCTCACCTCTGTGAGGTTCTTTCTCTGCATTCTTCAATTTCCATGTCTGAAAACAATGTAGGGAGTCAGCATGGAGTAGTTTGCATCTTGATGTGGGCTCGAGCAGGGGTAGAGAAAGGGATACAGAGAACATGCACACAGTCTGTTCTCTATAATCAGGGTGCTCACGTAGGTCTAATGGCTAGCTTATCCTCTCTCCCCTTTTCCAGTTCTTGCTCTCTGCTTGATCCTTTCTTAAGCCCCTGGCCCAGGAGTCCCCATCAGATGAGACCACCACATGTACCTTTTCAAAGTCTCCTCACGAATGCTGTTTTTGTAGGGCGTGGATGGGAAGCTTTTGCCTTTAAGAACAGCCCACAGGGGCCTGAGTCCCTACTGCTCCAACTTTGCTTGTCTCTACCAGGGAAAGTATGAGCAGCCGGAACAAGGAAATGGGGGGCAGGGAGTCAGGCTTTTACGGAGATAGTCGCTTGTGGGTAGCTGTCACTTAGGATAAAACATGGAACAGTGTACAGTTGGTAGAATTAATCTCAGGGACAGGATCTTAAGGAACGTTTTAATGGGTGTGTGGATGAGGTATCCTGGGCGCAGCCGAGATGTTTTGTCAAACCGTTGGCAAATTGCTTTGTTGTAATCATGCTAAGAGGGACTTGAGGGTTTAGGGGCAAGTAAGGGGGGAGGGGGAAGTGATGGGAGAAGAGGACCAGTAACAGGATAAAAGAAGTAACCGAATAAAAGAAATAACTTTTTTTTTTTTTTTGGCAGAGGGAATTTTAAGAATAAGGAAGTTTAACAACTCAAAATCAAATATTCTATGTTATGTAAAGTCCCTCCCAATGTGCGGTCTTGTGTTCATGGTATCGGGAGTAGAGAGCTCTGGGTGATGGCACTGTGCCGACAGGGAGCCTGCAGGAGGCAAGACAATGACGGGAAGAAATCCTAGGGCCTCTCTGGTCTTACCTCTCCCCTTTCGAGCACACGCCATCTTTCCTAGAAGTTTGGTGAGGGACTCTGGGAGATAGATGCCATCTATCAGATGGTGGTTTGAGCCATCTTAAGGAACAAGGTGACAGCAGGCTGCAGAGCTGTGGACATCAAGGAAACCTCCACTAGGAATCTAGGAAACACAATCTAGAAAATATTGTAGATTTTCTGGAAAGTACTCCAGCCTGGAAAATAAGGCAAATGTTTAAGGGTGGGCCACAAAGTAATTTAATAAGACCAACCAACTGGAAAGGTAAAGATTCCAGAGTGACCGTGCGACTCTAGGCAGCTTTGTAGAAAGGATGAGGTAGAGCGGTAATTTGAAGATAAAAGTAAACATTCGATTCCTCAGTCTCCCTGGCTGCGTTTCAGGGCCAAAAAGTGACATGTGACTAGAGGCAACTAGGTTGGGCAGCTGACCTCAAACCTTCCTCCCTTGGTGAAGGGGCTGTTGAATGGTGCTGCGGTGTCACCATGGATGGATGTGTGGAGTACATTAGACAAGACCATATAAGGAACGGTAATATTAAAATGTGTGCATATGTGTGAATGCACATACATTATCTATGCAAGAAAAAGTCAAAGATCTACCTGACATTCTGATGTGTTCACTGTTACGTGGCAACGGAGGGAGTGAGGTTATAGGAAACTTGACCGGCTTTTTACATGTACTTACAGTGAGGATTGAACTGAACTAGCCAGCATGCTGCTGCAGAGCATAAAAGTATGGCTCCTAAAGAGTTAAGAGAAGTCAAGGAGGAGAACTGAGAAGAGACATTCGATTGATCAAGGAGGTGGTTGATGACTGGTCAGTTTCAGTAGCATCTGGGGCTGGGAAGCCTGGTTACAGGGGGTGAACAAAGAACTTCGGTAACCCATGGATGGGAATCACAGATCGCATCTGCCTTTTTGGTTTCTCGATGAGCCTGTTGCAATGAGTGACGGTAAGTGGTGAAGGAGATACTGAGTCAGGGAAGCAGCATGCATTTTGTTGTAGGGACGAGAAGGTACTCAACTGAATTGTCAGGAGGAGGAAGAAAAAAAATCCCTGGTATCCTTAAATTATGGTCTGAAAAGTAGTGTTGCTTTCACCCCAAACTGGCCAGATTTGTTGTTAAGTATGCCTCAGGTAAATACGAATTTACTTTCTTTGAGGAGATTATAAAGGTAGAGACAGGATGGCTGACTCCTGGGGAAAAGTAACTTTATTGCCTATGGTGCACAACTGGATTGAACTGAACAGACCATGAAAGTCCATCCTAAGACCTTGCTAAAACTTAGAAATGAATGCACATGTTCCCATGCAGATGAAGACCTGTGGGAGCGCGGAACAATGAAGTGCTCAAAGCAGTGTTCTTTCCATGTTAGTATCTGCTTAAGGGAAAGGTGTGCGGGCTGTGGGGGGAGGGGTGAAGCACTGCCATAGGAGGAGCTACCGCTTCTCCAGTTGCTTGGTCGGGGGGGGGGGGGGAGTTTGACCGGGGGGGGGGACCCCCCCCCCCCCTCCAGGGGTCCGCGGGCCGGGGGGTGGTGGGCTGTGCTCAGTGGGATTCGCCCTCCACACATCCTGTCCTCCCCACTGGCCAGCTATGCTTCCAACAGTAGGTGTCATCTGCTCACCCTGACACTTCCTAGCATTCTTTCCAAACACATCCCATTTTACAAGTTCTATTTCAGTGCATCTTGTTCTGTTTCCAGTGATGTTTGAGCATTGTATGCAGATTAAGGGCAATCACCTACGTAGCTCCCTTCCCCACCTCTCTTTGAAGTGCAGAAGGATTCCTGAGAGGACCACATGGCTCAGATGACAAATTGCAGGGCTGTTGCTATCTCTGGAGGTGAGGGTGGCCCCAGAGGACAAGATGGGAAGTTGGGGATATGGAAGTAAATCACACTCTTCATCCTCAGTCGGCCACTGCAGATTGCCTGGGATGAATGCTCAACAGTTACAACGTGGGTCTGTGAACTTCAGGATTTTGACATGGGCGGGGGTTGACTTTTTGAGCCTACCCGGCCAAAAGTGACAGCAGCTGGGCATGTAGAAGCAGCCCTTCCCCCACCCAAATCTGAGCCCTCCTGTGGCCGCACCCTAAGGGTGTTTCTGTGTGAGGGACACACCGGTAGGTAATCTTGAAAGCAGGGTATAGCGCAGAGAGCTTTCAAGATGATTTGTACATTCCAGAAGGATAGAAACCATGTGGGGGAAGGAAAAATACGGAAATGTGCTCATCAAAATTTTAGTCATGAAGCCAATATTTCTACTAGAAGAAAAAGACAAATAGAGGGGAAAACACACTGAGGGTGTAAAGGAAACACCATTTGCAAAGGGAAGAAATTATGACAAAAGCCGTAGGTATTTATAAATGCCTAAATCTTTATAACCAAAATATGTGCCTAGAAACAACCTGTTTTTTAAAAAAAACCTAAAAAATGCCAGGTAGGCTGAGCCCCTGTAATGACATTTTGTGTGTGAAGGAATTGTGAGTTTAAAAAAAAAAAAAAAGGGCGCCTGGGTGGCTCAGTTGGTTAAGCGACTGCCTTCGGCTCAGGTCATGATCCTGGAGTCCCGCATCGGGCTCCCGGCTCGGCGGGGAGTCTGCTTCTCCCTCTGACCCTCCCCACTCTCATGCTCTCTCTATCTCATTCTCTCTCTGAAATAAAATCTTTAAAAAAAAAAAAAGACCATGTTTTGTGTGTGTTTGTGTGTGTGTGTGTTGGTTTTCTCGTCTCTCCCCCACCCCCCTCGAATTTTTACCCTGTCCTTTACTTTTCCTTTCATTTTAAACCAAATAGATCTAGGGAGCCAGCAAGGGAGGAGTTAAGAAACTGAGGATTACATGGAACTATTTGAATTAAATAAGACTGGTGACTTTTCTTTGGGAGGGAAGTCTTCTCCTGAGAGTCCACCCAACTTGAGTTTGTGGAATCTGCTTGTGTTCTTTCACGGTTTCGGAGCATACCAGGCAATCATGATTTATTTGCAGAAGATCACTGCAATGCCAAGTAAACAAATTGCTGGGGTTTTTTTGCTAAAGGAAGTAATAGTCTTGGTGTCTTTCAGAGTTCAGCCTTAGTAGGTTCTAGATCAGCTCTAGAGAAATTCTTTCATCCTCACCCCAACTCAAGTCTGCATAAAGGCATATCCCAAACTCAAGGAGACCTGATTGCTTTAACCTCTGACCCCTCCAGAGTTTCCCCCTATAAAACAAAACTGCAAGCCCCCTTATCAAGGAAAAATCCTTTATAGACTTCCCTGGTAAAAGCCAGTCCTGGAGCCATGAGGCTAAGTGCTCTGACCTGGTTTTTTCTGTAGCTTCACAAATAAGAACTAGATTCATCCTTGTACAAGATAAAGGCTCAAAAATTGCTTTTCTCATGAGCGCGGTCTGCAGGGTTCAGCACTCCTTGCACACCTGTGCACTGCTCCTTCCCACGATCTCCCAGCCTTCGTGGTCAGTGTGGGGAAAGGGGTCACTACCATGGTTTTTGACATGGAATCACTCTCCAGTTAAGTTCCTGGGTCACCCTGCCTTGCAGGTCCTTCCATTTCCCTTCTGGAGTCTCCAGGACTGAAGTGGTTTTCTGTGAGTTCTGCTATTTTCCTTATTGTGACAACCATTATACCCGAGAAAAATGCCTGAAGCAAGGAGCTAGAAATCCTGTCTCTATTTTAAATGAGGTTAAAATGGAACTCTTCTTTCTTTAGTTTGGAAGGAGCCATCGATGTGATAGGTATTAGTTAATAAAAAACATAACACGGATCCACTTATAGCAATTTTCAGAGGAAATGGACAAGTTCAAGGACTCTCATCCTTTGGCTAGAACTAGGGGTGCAGAGGGGATGAATGGGGGGATAGGGAGGAACTGCTCTGGGGAGACTTGCGGCTCTAGCGCTATTGCTTTGAGAGAGTTGTGGGTCCTGTTCCTGGTGCCCCGACAGGGTGGTTGCTGAGTGGAAAGTTAAATCCGTCGTAGAAGCAGAAAAGCATCCTCCACGTTACATTCAGCCTGGACCCCTAGAGTTTATGGGGACAAGGGACGCAGGAGTGTTTCTTTTGGATGAGGTGTGGGTTCCCTAGAAGGAAGGACTGGCATATAGTTATACTGTGTTCTGTCCATAAGAGCCGTCTCCGGAGGTAGAGGGTCCCTAAAGGCAAGAAACCAGACAGATATTAGATTCTAAGACACATGGAAGAAGTGGCAAATGATCACTGAGGGTAAATAATCCATCTAACTGAGTTGAGGCAGGGAGTAGAATATCACCCTGAGATCGAGGAAAGCCTAAAGATGGTGAGGTGTGGGTTCTAACGCAGGCCAAGTAGAATACAAATTCCAAAACCAGTACCATGATCCCCTCAGTGCTGTATTTTCATCTGGTATAGTGTCTGGCACAGAGTAGGTGTTCAGTAAAAAAAAAATGGATGATGCCATTTGAGTATACATTGGCTGCGTTTCTTAAAACTTGTTTTAGGTTCATTGACCGAGGGGGCTGTTCAGCTAAAGCAGTGAACCTCAGTTGAGCCCCAGCACAGGGTCCGGGCAAACATGTCTACGTGCTCCTGGGCAAAACCTGTCCTCCATGGGAAGAGCTGGTCTTTCCTGGCACGCACAGTACAAGTATGGTGCTCACAGTACAGAAAAGGTGGTTGATGTTAAACCATAAAGCAAGCCACTTTGAGTCCTGAGCTGGTGAATGGAAACGAATTTTCTACACTTTTAAAGTCCCTGGCTAGCCAACTTGATGATCTGAATGGTTTGCGCCTCACCAGAGAGATGGAAATGTTCTTAGGAAGTCCTTGTGAATCCATTTAAGCACGCTGGCAAATCTCGGGTTCTCCCTGCTCCTCCCTGCCTGACCCTGTTGCTCTGGTAATGGAGTTCCGGGGTTCTAGCCTACTTCCTTGTAGCTGGTGTCTGCCTCTTGGTTGATCCCTGGTGAATGAATGCGGGAGTTTGAAGTAATCCCTTCTGTTATCATTTCGAAGCTCTCCTGGATGTGGTCTTTCTGATTTCCCTTGGCTTCATGCCCCATTATCTGGGCAAAGCCTGCTTTATTTTCCATATGCTGCCAAATTCTCTTTGGGGGGGTCCTTCTCTAAGAAGGCACCCTCTTTCTGTTGGGGATGGGCGAGGAGCTGTGGCTTGTGGCTTTTGTGATGAAAGTAACTACTGATAAAATCGGACAAATATTTTGTAGTACTACAGTGAGGATACTGGGTGCGAAGAGTTCTACCTGAAGGAGGTAAGTGGGGATCAGGTTATGGAGGACAGTGTCACATTAACAGTTTAAATTACATTCTCTGAGATGGGGATCCATAGGATTTTGAACTGGGAGTCATGAGCAGTATTCCTGATGACTTCGGGACAGGATCCTGAAAATCAAGCATCATATGATACCACTGGGAATTTTTAGAAAAAAGGCATGTTTGCCATCTTGCATGAGGACTCCAGACTTCTACACATTTTTAGTTTCCACTCCTGCTGCTAGTTTTCCTCATTACTTGATGTCAGTTTCTACATTATTTTTACTTTTCTCATTATAGTTGTTTCTCTGCTGTAACCTTAGACCTCTTTTTGATTTTTAGCTGGAAAAGCAAATAGGATCCTTTTGAAATTTTGCACACTTTTGGAATTAGTATAAATGATTAGTAGCTTGTCACAAGTATTGCCAGTGCCCCACTCAGGGAGTGCTCTGGCTTTGTGATGTGTCTTCCTAGTTATGGGGTCCCCTGCCCTCCCACTTTGCAACCTGATTGTTCTGGATGATAAAAAACAAACGCTGATTTTTCAAATAAGTGGATCAAAGCGAAAATGCTTAGACCATAACAAGTACTAAACAAATGCAGGTGGCAGGATACAACATACTTTTTTACTCGGCAACATGTAGACAGGAAATTCAAAGAAGAAAGCGCTCCGGATATGGGATCTCACATGGCATTGTCTTGAGCAGATTCCTTGCTCATTGGTCATTTCATTTTTGAGGGATCCTGTTGATTCAAGACCTCAGCGCCAGACCAGGGGCTTGATGACGACATAGCCTTGCATCTCATAGTCCAGAGCACTCCAGTCCAGGACGTTGGGATCAAGGAGGTAGGAGCCTTGCTGCACAGACACGATCTGTTGTGCAGACAGCACGGAGTCCCACATGTACAAGTCCCCAATCTCCCCTACAAAGGACTGCTGCTTGTCAAACCCCCCTCCATAGGAATCCTGCTCCTGCCCCAGGATGATCTTGGGCTGGGTTGCCACTGAGTAGCCCTTCTTCAGGCCCTTCTTCACCAGTGGCTTCCCATTGATCCAAAACTCGGCAATGCCGGTAGAAGACTCCCAGGTGACACAGATGTGCGTGGGGCTGGGGAACTCCTCAGCAACTTTGGAGGTGACTTTGGTTCTTCCAATGTGCAGCGAGTACTCCCCAACTCTTTCCTTATAGACCAGGATCTCATTGTCCTTGCCCTGGGCATTGTAGGAGAAGAGGCTGTGGGCACGCGTCAGGTCGCTGTAGGCTCGGAAGCACAAGGTAAAGCTCTGCAGAGGCTTCTCCAGCTTTGGAGTCAAGGTCACGTGGTCAGTAGAAGATTCTTGAGGGAACACAAGCACCTTCCCGCTGAGGTCTGTGGGGTAGAGAAATAAGACCTCTCACTCATGCAGGGAGAAAAATAACTTACCCAACCCCTTTTCTCATCTTGTGCTCCCTGACCATCCCGTGACCACCCTACCTGTCTGAGCAAAGGCTCCTGGGAGAGTGGCAAGGGCGAAGACCCAAAGCAGCAGCTTGTCCATGCTCTTACCCTGGGGCTGTGCTAGCAGCGGAGTGACCAGGGTGAGGGTACAGAGAGTACTGTGCTTGTCCCCCAGCTTCCGAGACTCACACTCTTAGACCTCAGGCTCTCCGGGGTTTATATGCAGCTGTGGGGGAGGATGGGGGATGGAGAGCACCAGGGATGTGCCAAGGGTCAGAGCTGCTGATGGAAGGAGGGCGGTGCTTGGCCGGGAAACTACTGGGGGTTATTTATTAGCTACAAGGGACTGCTAGGGTGTCATCCCTGTGACCTGGTTCTGGGCTGGGAGAGGGGAGGTGGAGCTGGTGGGGAGGGATCTGGTTGGCCCGTGGAGGTGGGGCCCTCACCCTCTTGATGTAGGGGCTTCTGTGGATTGTGCATGCAAGGCCTCCCCCTCTCCATGGACCAGACTTCTGTGCGTAGGACATCCTGGGATTCTGCTTTCTGCAGATCCTGGACAATCTTTTTACCTTTGATTAATACAGTATTGAGCAGTAGGTCTATGCCATTGGTAAGGGACAAGAGAATTAGAGGGTGCACTTTCTGTCTCCCTGAAGCTTATATTTGCAGCTATTACACAGCTCTTCTGAGTATTGTGGGGTTTCCTTATGCTGGATTTTCCCATTTCTCATTAGGACTTATTTTCCTGGTAACCTATCTACTGTCTGCAGATATGTTCACCTAGCACTCTGTTTTCTTCGAGTTCCTAGCATTGAGAGTATATTTATGTTAATTGTTGGTGCTAGCCTGATTCATACATGACTTGCATTCATTAATTTCCAAGCATGACCCTGGGTGCTGGGGATTCATTGGTGACCTACCCTGGCACAACCACAGTGACCTCTGTTTCTGTTCCCTCTATTACTAAAAATGCAGGGGCGCCTGGGTGGCTCAGTAGGTTCAGGATCTGCCTTTGACTCAGGTCATGATCCCAGGGTCCTGGCATCGAGCCCCACATCAGGATCCCTGCTCAGAGGGAGTCTGCTTCTCCCTCTGCCCCTCTGCCATCTGAATTAGAGGTCCTTCAGCTTGGGAGTCAGTGCCATTGACACTCTGCTGCAACCTTGCAACCAAATCCTACCCTTTACTCCGGTTGCTTCTCTCCTTGCTATTACTCATACGTGCTTGGCTCTCCTGATTTCATTACTTCTAGTTGTTGTCTCCATTCTGTCTTATCCATTTGTTTCCTACGATTCTTCACAATCTCAAAAGACTGTCCTGATGTCTCAACTAGACCTGATTTTCACCTTTAACTCTCCGTAAGGTTAAGATCAAAGACTTGAGTAGAATACAGTAACGGTTGACTATTGTGAATCACTAAACCTCTGTGAACCTTGGTTTCCTTTTCTGAAAAGCCAAGAAACAACTCTCCGGCTCTGTTTTTGTGAGGCTAAATGAGCTGCTATAATGTGCACAAAGTGCACAGCACGGTGTCTGGGGTATTACTTCGAATTCTTTTATGGACATTACCATTGTCTGTCTCCTATTACAGATAACTAGTGTATTTATCTCTTATCCTTTCTTGATTGAAGCTGAGCATTAGAGCTTCATTTTAAGGTGACCCATTTTATTTAATTGTTCTTACATATGAGAAGAGCCTAGGGTATATTTGTGGAATCAAAGGATTCAAACAGGGTGAGCGCTTTTTACATAAAACAGCAATAAAAAGTAGAATCCAGGAGAGTGATAGGAGCAGGTCATGCCAGAAGTAGGAGTGGGGGGATAACCTCCCCCCAGAAACCCAGGTTCTGTGTGCTTTCCTTTCCCAGATGGTAGTTAAAGGGTGCTATGAAAGTTAAGAGAATATAGGGCTCACCAGCTGCTTCTGGTTTCCATCATAAATTATTCTGTTAATCTTCTCTAATGGAAGATGAGGTTGTGTCTGGCCTGCCGGAGGGGAGGCGGTCCTGGAGGTCAGAGGTACAAGTTGATGCTGCTGTTAGGGACACATTCCAGGGTTACAGCTGGACTTGAAAACTGTGTTTAGACATTGAGTGGCAAGACCAGCTGGGAAGTACATCTCATAGTAAATGGGAAAAGGCAGTGGGGGTGGGGGGCTTCTTTTTAGTTTCCTTCTCTGGAATATGTTTCTTAGCTCTTGGCAGAGAACAGCCTGAGCTTTAGGAGTCCTCAATTTGGAAACCGGATCCTTCCTGTTGCAGAAAGGAAGGCGCTGATGTCAGGAAAATGAATCTGGAGTCTTCAGAACAGGGTGGAGTTCTCCGAGTGAATGATACCTGTGGTGGCTGAGAGGCTCCTGGGTGCCTCCCTGCCAGTGGAAGTTCAAGGGAGAGGTGGTGGTTCCTGTCTGGGTGGTTCTTGAAGGGTTGAGGGTGTGGAGTAGGAGCAGGGCCACCAGTGTGTCTTGAGTAGACCTGTCCCGGTTCCATCAGTTGGCAGGCAATAAAGTTTGCCTTCAGGAAGTATGGGGGGAAGTGGGCAGTGCCAGAAAAGGGTGTAGAATGAACCTCAGAGCTGGAGAAAGTCAGAGGTATGAGGACAGAACATTACCTGAGGGCCTAAAGAATATTTGACCCCTTCCAAGGCCTTGAGTGTTTACAGAACACATAAAGTCACAGTAGTCATCGGGAAAGACTGGACAGGGAGAGCCAGAAGGAGAACATGAGCTAGACCAGCATTTTGGTACTAATAAAGGGTTATTTGCCATGTGTTCTGTTAGCTGTGAGGAAACCTAAAAGCATTTATTTGTAAGCAATGGAAAGACCACAGAGACATCAAGAGTAACTGAGCATTGCCCTCATATTTGGTTGTGTAAAATCAAAGGCACAAAATCTTTGACTGATGGCAGGGTCTTAAGATTTCATTTTTAAGGAATCTCTACACCCAACATGGGGCTCAAAGTCACAACCGCAAGATCTAGTTATACACTCCACTGAGCGAGCCAGCCAGGCACCCCAGAGATGAGATTTTTAACAGTATATGGAATATGGAATCAGGTTTTTGTCTAAATTTATGATTGCATATGTTTTGGAAAAATATGGTGCTAGTGGTGCAGTGCTGAGAGGAAGAAGCTCCTTTGGAGGAGGTGGAGGGAAGTCAGGTTACTCAGATGCTGAATTTGAAATGGTAGTATGATTTACACCTAGAAAAGGCCAGTGGAGAATTTGTAATGTGTGCCACTTGGGATTAAAATACAAGTTGCGGAGGAATCAGCATATAAAAAATGGAAACAAATGGATTATCTCCTTCAGTGGAAAAGAGAAGACAAAATGTCAGGGGGCCAAGCACTGACTTGAGGGAGTATCTGCATTCATGGGGTTGGAGGCGAGGAACGAGGGAGACGGCGATGTTTGGCAGAGGGAAAGGGTAATGCGTACAGCGTCATGGAAACCAAGTTAGCGTGTTTCCAGGAGAAACCGGCAGGCAGTGTCCAGTGGCATTAAGTGCATCAGTGAGATCTCCGTGAAAAGGATGCTGGCTTTAGCAATAAAAACTTCATCGGTGACCTTGGGAAGATCAATTTTCTTAAAGTGAGGATGGCAGGAGCCAGGTTGCAGGGGATGATGGACGGAGAAACAGGAAGTCGGCTTCCTGATGTTCAGTAATTCTGACAAATAACAGAAGGAAAGAAGCAGGATGTCTGGAGGGACTCTGGATCCAGTATGTTTTTTCCATATAAAGTTTAGATTCTATTCTTTTTTTTTTTTTTTTTATTCTTATGTTAATCCCCATACATTACATCATTAGTTTTAGATGAAGTGTTCCATGATTCATTGTTTGTGCATAACACCCAGTGCTCCAAGCAGAACGTGCCCTCCTCAGTACCCACCACCAGGCGAACCCATCCTCCCACCCCCCTCCCCTCTAGAACCCTGTTTGTTTTTCAGAGTCCATCGTCTCTCATGGTTCGTCTACCCCTCCGATTTCCCCCGCTTCATTCTTCCCCTCCCGCTACCTTCTTCTTCTTCTTCTTTTTTTTTTTTTTTTCTTAACATATATTGCGTTATTTGTTTCAGAGGTACAGATCTGAGATTCAACAGTCTTGCAAAATTCACAGCGCTTACCAGAGCACATACCCTCCCCAGTGTCTATCACCCAGTCACCCCATCCTTCCCACCCCACCCCCCACTCCAGCAACCCTCAGTTTGTTTCCTGAGATTAAGAATTCCTCATATCAGTGAGATCATATGATACTTGTCTTTCTCTGATTGACTTATTTCACTCAACATAATACCCTCCAGTTCCATCCACGTCGTTGCAAATGGCAAGATCTCGTTCCTTTTGATGGCTGCATAATATTCCATTGTATATATATACCAGATCTTCTTTATCCATTCATCTGTTGATGGACATCTTGGCTCTTTCCACAGTTTGGCTATTGTGGACATTGCTGCTATAAACATCGGGGTGCACGTACCCCTTCGGATCCCTACTTTTGTATCTTTGGGGTAAATACCCAGTAGTGCAATTGCTGGATCATATGGTAGCTCTATTTTCAACTTTTTGAGGAACCTCCATACAGTTTTCCAGAGTGGCTGCACCAGCTTGCATTCCCACCAACAGTGTAGGAGGGTTCCCCTTTCTCCGCATCCCCGCCAACATCTGTCATTTCCTGACTTGTTAATTTTAGCCATTCTGACAGGTGTGAGGTGGTATCTCATTGAGGTTTTGATTTGGATTTCCCTGATGCCGAGCGATACTGAGCACTTTTTCATGTGTCTGTTGGCCATTTGGATGTCTTCTTTGGAAAAATGTCTTTTCATGTCTTCTGCCCATTTCTTGATTGGATTCTTTGTTCTTTGGGTGTTGAGTTTGATGAGTTCTTTATAGATTTTGGATACTAGCCCTTTATCTGATATGTCATTTGCAAATATCTTCTCCCATTCTGTTGGTTGTCTTTTGGTTTTGTTGACTGTTTCCTTTGCTTTGCAAAAGCTTTTTATCTTGATGAAGTCCCAATAGTTCATTTTTGCCCTTGCCTCCCTTGCCTTTGGCGATGTTTCTAGGAAGAAGTTGCTTCGGCTGAGGTCAAAGAGGTTGCTGCCTGTGTTCTCCTTTAGGATTTTGATGGACTCCTGTCTCACATTGAGGTCTTTCAACCATTTGGAGTCTATTTTTGTGTGTGGTGTAAGGAAATGGTCCAGTTTCCTTCTTCTGCATGTGGCTATCCAATTTTCCCAACACCATTTGTTGAAGAGACTGTCTTTTTTCCATTGGACATTCTTTCCTGCTTTGTCAAAGATGAGTTGACCATAGAGTTGAGGGTCCATTTCTGGGCTCTCTATTCTGTTCCATTGATCTATGTGTCTGTTTTTGTGCCAGTACCATGCTGTCTTGATGATGACAGCTTTGTAATAGAGCTGGAAGTCCGGAATTGTGATGCCGCCGGCTTTGCTTTTCTTTTTCAACATTCCTCTGGCTATGCGGGGTCTTTTCTGGTTCCATACAAATTTTAGGATTATTTGTTCCATTTCTTTGAAAAAAGTGGATGGTATTTTGATGGGGATTGCATTGAATGTGTAGATTGCTCTAGGTAGCATTGACATCTTCACAATATTTGTTCTTCCAATCCATGAGCATGGAATGTTTTTCCATTTCTTTGTGTCTTCCTCAATTTCTTTCATGAGTATTTTATAGTTTTCTGAGTACAGATCCTTTGTCTCTTTGGTTAGATTTATTCCTAGGTATCTTATGGTTTTGGGTGCAATTGTAAATGGGATCGACTCCTTAATTTCTCTTTCTTCTGTCTTGTTGTTGGTGTATAGGAATGCCACTGACTTCTGTGCATTGATTTTATATCCTGCCACTTGACTGAATTCCTGTATGAGTTCTAGCAGTTTTGGGGTGGAGTCTTTTGGGTTTTCCACATAAAGTATCATATCATCTGCAAAGAGTGAGAGTTTGACTTCTTCTTTGCCAATTTGGATGCCTTTGATTTCTTTTTGTTGTCTGATTGCTGTGGCTAGGACTTCCAATACTATGTTGAATAGCAGTGGTGATAGTGGACATCCCTGCCGCGTTCCTGACCTTAGGGGGAAAGCTCTCAGTTTTTCCCCATTGAGAATGATATTCGCTGTAGGTTTTTCATAGATGGCTTTTATGATATTGAGGTATGTACCCTCTATGCCTATACTCTGAAGAGTTTTGATCAAGAAAGGATGCTGTACTTTGTCAAATGCTTTTTCTGCATCTATTGAGAGGATCATATGATTCTTGTTCTTTCTTTTGTTAATGTATTGTATCACATTGATTGATTTGCGGATGTTGAACCAACCTTGCAGCCCAGGGATAAATCCCACTTGGTCATGGTGAATAATCCTTTTAATGTACTGTTGGATCCTATTGGCTAGTATTTTGGTGAGAATTTTTGCATCCATGTTCATCAGGGATATTGGTCTGTAATTCTCCTTTTTGATGGGGTCTTTGTCTGGTTTTGGGATCAAGGTAATGCTGGCCTCATAAAATGAGTTGGGAAGTTTTCCTTCCATTTCTATTTTTTGGAACAGTTTCAGAAGAATAGGTATTAATTCTTCTTGAAATGTTTGGTAGAATTCCCCTGGGAAGCCATCTGGCCCTGGGCTTTTGTTTTTTGGGAGATTTTTGATGACTGCTTCAATTTCCTTAGTGGTTATAGGTCTGTTCAGGTTTTCTATTTCATCCTGGTTCAGTTTTGGTAGTTGGTACATCTCTAGAAATGCATCCATTTCTTCCAGGTTATTTAATTTGCTGGCATAGAGTTGCTCATAATATGTTCTTATAATTGTTTGTATTTCTTTGGTGTTGGTTGTGATCTCTCCTCTTTCATTCATGATTTTGTTGATGTGGGTCATTTCTCTTCTCTTTTTGATAAGTCTGGCCAGGGGTTTATCAATCTTGTTAATTCTTTCAAAGAACCAGCTCCTAGTTTCATTGATCTGTTCTACTGTTCTTTTAGTTTCTATTTCATTGATTTCTGCTCTGCTCTTGATTATTTCTCTTCTCCTGCTGGGTTTAGGTTTTATTTGCTGTTCTTTCTCCAGCTCCTTTAGGTGTAGGGTTAGGTTGTGTACTTGAGACCTTTCTTGCTTCTTGAGAAAGGCTTGTATTGCTATATACTTTCCTCTTAGGACTGCCTTTGCTGCATCCCAAAGATTTTGAATAGTTGTGTTTTCATTTTCATTGGTTTCCATGTATTTTTTTAATTCTTCTTTAATTTCCTGGTTGACCCATTCGTTCTTTAGTAGGATGCTCTTTAGCCTCCATGTATTTGAGTTCTTTCTGACTTTTGTCTTGTGATTGAGCTCTAGTTTCAAAGCATTGTGGTCTGAAAATAGGCAGGGAATGATTCCAATCTTTTGGTACCGGTTGAGACCTGATTTATGACCTAGGATGTGATCTATTCTGGAGAATGTTCCATGGGCACTAGAGAAGAATGTGTATTCCGTTGCTTTGGGGTGGAATGTTCTGAATATGTCTGTAAAGTCCATTTGGTCCAGTGTGTCATTTAAAGTCTTTATTTCCTTGTTGATCTTTTGCTTAGATGATCTGTCCATTTCAGTGAGGGGGGTGTTAAAGTCCCCCACTATTATTGTATTGTTGTCGATGTGTTTCTTTGCTTTTGTTATTAATTGGCTTATATAATTGGCTGCTCCCATGTTAGGGGCATAGATATTTACAATTGTTAGATCTTCTTGTTGGATAGATCCTTTAAGTATGATATAGTGTCCTTTCTCATCTCTTATTACAGTCTTTGGTTTAAAATCTAATTTGTCTGATATAAGGATTGCCACCCCAGCTTTCTTTTGGTGTCCATTA
>NC_058408.1:4127172-4136896 GCF_002201575.2 Neomonachus schauinslandi | reverse complement strand
TAATGGACACCAAAAGAAAGCTGGGGTGGCAATCCTTATATCAGACAGATTAGATTTTAAACCAAAGACTGTAATAAGAGATGAGGAAGGACACTATATCCTACTTAAAGGGTCTATCCAACAAGAAGATCTAACAGTTGTAAATATCTATGCCCCTAACATGGGAGCAGCCAATTATATAAGCCAATTAATAACAAAAGCAAAGAAACACATTGACAACAATACAATAGTGGGGGGGGGGGGACTTTAACACCCCCTTCACTGAAATGGACGGATCCATCTAAACAGAAGATCAACAAGGAAATAAAGACTTTAAATGACACACTGGACCAAATGGACTTCACAGATCTATTCAGAACATTCCATCCCAAAGCAACAGAATATACATTCTTTTCTAGTGCCCATGGAACATTCTCCAGAATAGATCACCTCCTAGGTCACAAATCAGGTCTAAACTGGTACCAAAAGATTGGGATCATTCCTTGCATATTTTCAGACCACAATGCTTTGAAACTAGAACTCAGTCACAAGAAGAAAGTCGGAAAGAACTCAAATACGTGGAGGCTAAAGAGCATCCTACTAAAGAATGAATGGGTCAGCCAGGAAATTAAAGAATTAAAAAAATTCGTAGAAACAAATGAAAACACAACTGTTCAAAATCTTTGGGATGCAGCAAAGGCAATCCTAAAAGGAAAGTATATGGCAATACAGGCCTTTCTCAAGAAACAAGAAAGGTCTCAAATACACAACCTAACCCTACACCTAAAGGAGCTGGAGAAAGAACAGCAAATAAAGCCTAAACCCAGCTGGAGAAGAGAAATAATAAAGATCAGAGCAGAAATCAATGAAATAGAACAGAACAGATCAATGAAACAAGGAGCTGGTTCTTTGAAAGAATTAATAAGATTGATAAACCCCTGGCCAGACTTACAAAAAGAAAAATGACCCAAATAAATCATGAATGAAAGAGGAGAGATCACAACCAACACCAAAGAAATACTTCCATTCCTTTTAATGGCTGGATAATCTGTTGTGTGAGTATACCACAATAATTGATTTTTGGTTAAATCACCCTTTTATTCTTGGGCTAATTCCCACTTGGGTGTAGTGTATAATCCTTTTTATATTGGCTGGAATCCATGTGCTAGTATTTTGTGGGTTTTGCATCTGTGTTCATTAGAGATTGGTCTGAGGGTGGTTCTTTTTGCTGTGTGTGAGAGAGAGAGGTCTTTGATTTTGTGTCCTGGTAAAGACAGGCACGTGTTGCAGATAGTGCAGGAAGTCTTGTGTACCTTTCATCCAGTTTTCCCCGATGGTTACATCTTTTGTAATTATAGTGTGGTATCAAGATCAGGAACTTGATACAGGTACTGGGTGTGTGTGGTTCTGTCGTCTTATCATTTGTAGAGATTCACGTATCTGTGGGGTGATCTCACTATCCTCCCATTCATAATATATGCCTTAAATTTCTCCTCTGCATATAGGAAGAATCCTATTAGGATTATAATTTTTGCTTCAACTGTCTAACATAACTTGGAAAACTTGAGAAGGGAAGTCTATTACATGCATAATACATATATTGCCAACTGTGGTCTTCCTTCCTTGCTAATGTTATAAAGACTCTTATTTCCTTTCAATTTAGAGGAATTTTTTTAAAATTTGAGACAGAAAGAGAGCACAAGCAGTGAGGAAGTTCAGAGAGACAGGGAGAAGCAGACTCTCAGCTGAGCAGGGAGCCTGATGCGGGGGCTCGATCCAGGACCCTGGGATCATGACCTGAGCCCAAGGCAGACACTTAACCGACTGAGCCACCCAGGTGCCCCTAGAAGACTTCTTTAAGCCATTCTTTTTAGGACGGGTCTGCTGGCGACAAATACTTAGTTCTCCTTTCTCTGAATATGTCTTGAGGTCTCTTTCCTTCCTGAAGACTCCTTTCACTAGATACAGAAGTCTGGCTTGACAGCTCATTTCTTTCAGCACCTGGAAAATCCCGTGCCCCTCCCTCCTGTTCTCTACAGTGTCTGCTGAGAACCCCACTGTCACTCCAATCGTTTTTGCTGTTTTGCTCTGGCTGCTTTCAAATATTTTTCTTTTCCTTTTGTTTTCAAAAAGTCTGTGATGGGTCTCAGTGCAGATATTTTCTGGTTTATTCTGTTTGGGGTTTGCTCAGATTATTGAGTCTGTAGGTTTAGGTCTTCTGACAAACTTGGGAAACTTTGTTCCTGTGTCTTGCAGTAATCTTTAGTCCTGATCTCTCCTCCTTCCCTGGCACTCTGAGATGAGCAGTAGATCTTCACTGTAGTCTTGTTCCTCAGACTCGACCCATTGTTCTTCAGTTGCTTTTCTCTCAGTTCAGATCAGAGACTTTGTGTTCAAATTCATTGATTCTTCCTCTACTGCTCTTTCCATTCTTCTATTGAGCTTATCCTTTGAGTTTCTTTCAGGTATTTAATCCTAAATTTGTTTGGGTCTTTTTTTTTTCTTTTCCTTTCCCTGAGACTTTGTTGCTGAGACTTGTTTAAAATTTCTGTCTGATAATTCTAATGTGTCAGTCATGTTGGGTTAGCATCTTTTGATTTTTTTTTTTTCCATTCAGCTTCAAGTCTTCCTGTGTCTTTGTATGATGAATTTTTGACTGAAACTTGGGTATTTTGAGTATTACATTGAAAGACACTGGATCTTATTGAAAACACATTTCAGTGGGTCTCTGAGACTTCTCTGAAGGAAGGGAGTCTGTACCTGTTCACTGATGGGCAGGGGTGGGAGTCCAGGTCCTCTGTGCAGCCACTGTTGACTGTGGGGGTGATGGGGTTCTTGTTAGTGCTGGAGGTGAGTGAGATCTCAGTCTCCAGAGTAGACCTGAACTGCTATCACTTTGTGGGGAGAGGTAGGGACACCTCTTTACTGCTCTCTGCAGGGGGGGCCTCCACTGATCCCGTAGGGGGTGGCCTTGTTCCTGCTGCTGAGTGTGGTAGAAATGTGGACCTTCTGTTCGGCCTCCTTGGATACCACCCCTGTAGGAAGGGGTGAAACACCTTATCAGCATCACATGAGGTAGAAGAGCCAGCTCCATACCTGGTCGCCCCTGAGGCCACTGGCAGGGGAGTTATTACTGCCTAGCAGACATGATGGAGTGCAGAAGCAGGAATGTCGTCTTTGACACCATTCCAGTGGGTGTTGGGTGTCTCATTACTGGTGAGAGTGAAAACCCATGCTCTCTGCTTGGCCTTGGCCAACAGGGGTGCATCTGAGGAGGCAGTTTTTTCCTGTGGTATTTTGTAGGAATAGAGTAGTTGTTATCCCAGAGTGTTCTGTCTTGTTAGGATCCCCCTTTCCTGGTCTCCTGTCTAGAGGGAACAAACTTCTCGTCTGCACCCATCGACTTTTCCAGTGTCCAGTCTGGGATATAGGAGGCAGAAAGAACACTGAGCAGACTCACGCCCATGCCATTCCTCAGGTCCTGCGGTCTCTGGTTGGTCTTTCATCTTCCCTCTGCCTTTCAGTCTGTTTCATATACAACATCCAGGCTTTTTCACTGTATGTGGAGACTACAGAAGGTACTTGTACTTCATCATCTTGGAAGTGGAAGTCTTCACTTGGTTCTATGCAATTTCTCTATTAATATAGAGAAGAAAGAGAATATGCAATTATACTGTCTTTTATAGGTCCCTATCTTTTTTTTTTATTCTTATGTTAATCCCCATACATTACATCATTAGTTTTAGATGTAGTGTTCCATGATTCATTGTTTGTGCATAACACCCAGTGCTCCATGCAGAACGTGTCCTCCTCAATACCCACCACCAGGCTAACCCATCCTCCCACCCCCCTTCCCTCCAGAACCCTCAGTTTGTTTTTCAGAGTCCATCGACTCTCATGGTACGTCTACCCCTCCGATTTCCCCTGCTTCATTCTTCCCCTCCTGCTACATTCTTCTTCTTTTTTTTCTTAACATATATTGCATTATTTGTTTCAGAGGTACAGATCTGAGATTCAACAGTCTTGCACAATTCACAGCGCTTACCAGAGCACATACCCTCCCCAGTGTCTATCACCCAGTCACCCCATCCCTCCCACCCCACCCCCCACTCCAGCAACCTTCAGTTTGTTTCCTGCGATTAAGAATTCCTCATATCAGTGAGGTCATATGATACATGTCTTTCTCTTTTTGTACAGGTCCCTATCTAATTACCTTTAGGGAGCTAGTTAGTCTCATTGGGATTCTCTCGTCTGTGAGTCCCTTTTCTCTTGCTGCTTTCAAGGCTTTGACATTTGGGCAGTGATGTATCTAAGCATGAATATCCTTGTGTTTATCTGGGAGTCTTCTGAGCTTCTTGACTGCAGATTGTTTTTTTCCTCAAATTTGGGAAATATTCAGGTGTCTTCCTCTGATACTGTTATGCGTATGTTGGTCCACTTAATGGTGTGTCACATTTCTCAGAGGCCCTTGAAAAAATACCAAAATGAATAGAAATGAAGATTGCATAATTTCTGTTGCTCTGTACTGTAGTTTACATCCTGTTTTGTTGGCTCGGAACTCTCATTGAACCCCTGCAGTAACGGTCATTTGGTCATTGAACTGTTCAACTCTAGAAACCACAGCTTGTTGCCATTTTTAATCTGCGGAGCCATGGTTACACATTGTAATTCTTGAAACATGGTTTCTTTGGTTCTTGTAGCATATTAACAGCTGCTGTGAAGTCTGTCTGCTAAGTCCAACATCTGGGAACCTTAGTAGTAGTCTCTGCATTTTTTTTTGTGTGTGTGTGTGTCCCACATTTCTTTACATGCCTCACAACTTTCTGTTGAAATATTTTAGAAAACCTATTGTAGCAACTCGGAGTACTGATCCCTCCTTTCAGAACTTGTTGTTCTTACTTGTTGGCTTATTTGTTTAGTGACTTGGCTGGACTCATACTGTGAAATCACCCCTGGCCCTTCCCTGGAGTGTAGAACCTCTAGTGTGTCTGCTCCGATTTCTTCCATTTTTTTTTTTTAAGGCTGGCTTTTTAGTGGTTCCCTTTGGATCGGCATAGCTCACTGCTGAGGCACTGCTAGGTCTGGATTTGTGCTTCCTTCCTGGCAGAACTTCTGTGGAATGGGGTGGGAGTGGGCCTGGCTGGCTCTTCACTGGCTGACCCACCAGAAGTTCCCACCGAGTGGGCGTTGGGGATGGGGGAGTGGGCGCTGCCCTCCTCCAGGAAGCTCTCTTGAAGGGATGGACTCTGTCATGTCCTCCAGCTGCCACATGCACCTGCTACGGCTCTTTGGCTGGCCAGGTGGAGATGGTGCAGATACAAACAGCAGTCTCTCACTGTTTTTACCAAGTTTGTTCCGGTCAAGTTTCCATAGATTCTGGTCAATAAATGCTTCGGTTGGTGTTAAGTCTCTGAAGATTGACCAAAGGGCTTAAAATGATTCTTGGATAATTTTGACCAGTTGAATAGGCACACATTCATGTGCATGGTTTTGCTGGGCTGCTTAGGTTGGCATTCCCTGAGTCTGTGTGCTTACACTTTGAGTTTTGCTTATTTTTATAATTTCACTAAATACAGATTATTCGCTCTAAGTGTCAGACACTGGTTTTGGCATGAGGGGTGCAGATGTAAGTCACCACCAGTCCTTGGGAAGGACCATCTAATTGCTCTCCCTTATGTGATAGTCTAAGAGGGGCAGTGAAGGGTGCGTTACGGAGTACTACAAGGACAGTGAGTGAAGGGACCTAACCGTCCCTGGAAGTGAGCTTTGTATAGGAGGCAGCATTTGAATTGGGTCAGGAAAGATGAATAAAAGTCTGCTTTTTGACCAGGAAAAGAAGGTACTGTAGACAGTAGGAGGGTACAGGAAGTTGGTTACTGTGTTCAGGAACATGCAGATGATGTAGAAATTACAGAATATTTTAAGCCATGGGAAGCACTTGGGATTAAAAAAAAATTTAGTGACTACGTTTGACCTAGAAGGCCATGTAAATGTAAGGTGTGGGGTGTGTTACTGATAGGCTTATATACTACTGTACTGTGACTGCCGATGTAGTAATATTACATGACATAATTACAGTACAGTATAGCTTATATTCAATACGCTGTGCATTTGATCTCTGTGGCTTATTTACTACTCATGGCAAGGTTGTACCCTTCAACACCATGCATCTTCTACCTGCACCTCCCAGCACTTTGGATTTTATTCTTGTTGGTGTAGGAATGTTTTTGATGGGTTTTAGAGGAGGGAAAGGAGAGGTGCATGTCAGAACTGGCTGGCGAAGACCAATCAAGGACACAAACTAGGAGGCTGTGTCACAACTCACGGGCTTCCTTCCTCAACAAACTATCTCCTGCAGTCTTTGCTCAAGTGCTTCTCATTTCTCGAGCATGCCAGGACTCCTCCCCGTTTTTTGCTTTTTACATTCCATTTTCTCTGTAAAAATCTGGGTGAGAGACTGGGAGGGTGGTTTCAGGTTAATGTTTTGGCCAACCAAGTAGCCAATGGGTGGTAAGAAGCAATCTCTCTGAGGCAGTGGCATTTAAATTGAGATGTTTTACTCCTAGAATTCTGTAAGCTAGAGATTTCAGGCAATTTTAGAAGTTTCCTTGGGATCCTACCACCATGACTTTCCCAATGACAGAGTCTCATGGGAACAGCAGAAGAGCAGTGAGAGATGGGGTGGTGTGATGAAGGGGGGAAGAAGAGCAATGTTTACCAACGTTTACACCATTTTTTCTCAGAGCAGTCCCCTATGTTTGTCATGTGGTTCCGTAGGTGCCCACTGAATGTATCTTTAAATCTAAAAAGTTGCTAAAGAAGCAATAGGTTTCTGAACTCCAGGAAACATTTGTTTAGCCCACTTCTTGATCACCTCCCTTGTGCAAGGAAGACCCTCTGTTCTAGCCATCTTTTGAGTTTTGCTTTTCAAGAATCAAAGAAGATCTAAAAACTTGAATGGGATGCACCAGTATTAAGGATCACACTGTCCCATAACAGGCTTAGCGACAGAATCTCACGGCATACTAAAGTGGAAATTGGTTTTTGGCCCATGTAAAATACAAGTGCATGGTCTTGCTTGGCAAGAGCCTGTCCTTCAAGTCTCAGTTTGAGGACCTTCCATGATATTGCTCCATCATCCACTGGGTTTTGGAGTCCTGTGCTTCATTGTCTGCCTTCAGGTAACATGGAAGAAAGGCAATGACAAAACCTCACCTGCTTCTTAACTCCGACAGTTTAGAAGTGGTACCTGTCCCTTTCCATTGGCAGGAATCCTTCTCGTGGGCATATGTAGAAGCAAGGAGGCTGGAAAACGGAGTTGTGAGCTGGGCAGCTGCTTCCCAGCAACCATGCCACACTCAGGAAAAGGGGAACCAATCATTGGTGGGCGTCCAGACAGCAGTTTCTGCCATAGGGCCCTATGATCTTTAGAGCGATACTGAGTTTTCTGTACTTTCAAGAATTTATTAGGATTAATGTTTAGGGAAGTTTCATTAAATGTAGCTTCCACCATATGAAGTAAACTTAGCTTACCTAGTTACCTGGTGTGTAATTCTTTTAATGCATTGTTGATTTGTTTTGCTAATATTTTGAGGATTTTTGAATCCATGTTTGATAGTGTTCTGGAGTTTTCCTTTCTTGTAATATCTTTTTTTTTTTTTAAAGTTTTATGTATTTGACAGAACACAAGTAGGCAGAGCAGTAGATAGAGATGAAGAAGCAGGCTCCCCGCTGAGCAGAGAGCCTGATGTGGGGCTCAAACCCAGGCCCCTGGGATCATGACTTGAGACGAAGGCAGAGGCTTAACCGACTGAGCCACCCAGGCGCCCCTTCTTGTAATATCCTGATATGATTTTGGTATTAGGATAATCCCATCCCCAAAGAAGGAGTTAGGGAGTGTTATTTTTTCTGTTCTCTGGAAGAGCTTGTTAGATAATCAGTATTATTTCTTCCTTAAATGTTTTATATAACTCACTAGTGAAACCTTCCAGGCCTGGTGCTTTCTTTCCTGGAAGGCTGTTAGTTATTAATTTAAAAGGTTTAGGTAGGCCTCCTTTTAACTTTTCAAATCCTCACATTGCACACTTTTTTTGAGTATAGTTGACACAGTGTTAGTTTCAGGTGTACAACTAAGTGATGTGACAAGTTCATACGGTATGCTGTGTTCACAAGTATAGCTCCCATGTGTCCCATTACATGGCTGTTACAGCATCATTGACTATATTCCTTCTGCTGTACTTCTTCTTCCTGTGATTTATTCTGTAACCCTGGCCCATGTCTCCCTCTCCTCTTCACCCATTTTGCCCAACCCTCTGCCCCCTCCCCTCTAGCAACTGTCAGTTCTCTGTATTTATAATTTTGAGTCTGGTTTTTGTTCATTTTTTAGATTCCCTTTATGAGTGGAATCATATGGCATTCATCTTAGTGTGACTTATTTCACTTAGCATAATACCCTCTAAGTCCATCCATGTTGTCTCAGATGGCATGATCTCATCCTTTTTATGGCTGTGTCATATTCCATATTTATGGAATAGATGGAATATATGCCACATTTTCCTTATCCATCCATGTTAATGGACACTTAGGAGTTACTGTTTTTGTTTTCCCTGGGTACATACCCAATAGGGGGATTATTGGATCATATAGTATTTCTATTTTTAATTTTTTGAGGAGCCTCCGTACTGTTTTCCCCAGTGGCTGCTCCAATTCACATTCCTACTAACAATGCATGGGAGTTCCCTTTCCTCCACATCCTCCCCAATACTTGCTGTCTCTTATCTTGACAATAGCCATTCTAACAGGCATGAGGTGATAACTCATTGTGGCTTGGATTGGCATTTCCTGGGTGAGTGATGTTGAACATCTTTTAATGTGTCTGTTGGCCATCTGTAGGTCTTTGGAAAACCATTCAGGTCCTCTGCACATTTTTTTAATCAGATTTTTTGGTGTTGTCGGTTCTTCATATATTTCGGATATTAACCCCTTACTGGGTGTATATCATTTGCGAATCTGTTCTTCTGTTCAGTAGGTTGTCTTTTGTTTTCCTTTGCTGTCAAAAACCTCTTTATTTTGATGTAGTTCCAGTAGTTTATTTTTGCTTTTGTTTCCCTTGCCTTAGGAGACATATCTAGAAAAATGTTATGCCTGATGTCAGAGAAATTACTCCCTGTGTTCTCATCTAGGATTTTTTTGTGGTTTCCACTCTCACATTTACATCTTTAATCCATCTTGAATTTATTTTTGTATATGGTGTTAGAAATAGTTGAGTTTTATTCTTTTATGTGTAATTGTCCAGTTTTCCCAGCATCTTTTTGTTTTTTATTAACATAAAATGTATTACTTGTTTCTGGGTACAGGTCTGTGATTCATCAGTCTTACACAATTCACAGTGCTTACCATAGTATATACCCTCCCCAATGTCCATCACCCAGCCACCCCATCCCTCCCACCCCACCACTCCAGCAACCTTCAGTTTGTTTCCTGAGATTGAGTCTTTTATGGTTTGTCTCCCTCTCTGGTTTCATCTTGTTTCCTTTTTCCCTCCCTTCCTCTATGATCCTCTGTCTTTTTCTCAAATTCCTCATATCAGTGAGATCATATGATACTTGTCTTTCTCTGATTATTTCCCTTAGCATAATACCCTCTAGTTCCATCCATGTCATTGCAAATGGCAAGATTTCATTTTTTGATGGCTGCATACACACACACACACACACACACACACACACACACACACACACACACA
>NC_058408.1:4052720-4127162 GCF_002201575.2 Neomonachus schauinslandi | reverse complement strand
CACACACACACACACACACACACACACACACACACACACACACACACCACATCTCTATCCATTCATCTGTTGTTGGAAATCTAGGCTCTTTCCATAGTTTGGCTATTGTGGACATTGCTGCTATAAACACTGAGGTGCACATGCCCCTTCAGATCCCTACATTTGTATCTTTGGGGTAAATACCCAGTAGTGCAATTTCCCAGCATCTTTTTAAAGTTTTTTCTCCACTGTATATTCTTGCTTCCTTTGTCCCAGATTAATTGACCTTATAAATGCATGTTTATTTCTGGGGTCTCTATCCTGTTCTATTGATCTACATGTCTATTTTTGTGTCAGTACCATGCTGTTTCCTGCACCACAGCTTTGTAGTATATCTTGAAATCTGAAATTGTGATACCTCCAGCTTTGCTGTTTTTCAAGAGTTCTTTTGCTATTTGGGGTGTTCTGTGGCTCCATACAAATTCTAGTTTTGCAAAAAATGCTATTGGTGTTTTGATAGGGATTACATTGAATTTCTAGATTGCTTTGGGTAATAGGGACATTTTGACAATATTCTTCCAATCCATGAGCATGGAATATCTTTCCAATTGTGTTATGTTCAATTTCTTTAATCAGTTTTTTATAGCTCTCAGGATACACGTCTTTTACCTCTTTGTTTAAATTTATTCCTAGGTAGTTTACTCTTTTTGGTGCAAGTGTAAATGTTTAATTTCTTTTTAACTTTGTTTTTAGGTTATAGAAATAGTATTCTGCATGTTAATTTTGTATCCTGCCACTTTACTGAATTCATTTATTCTTGTAAATTCTTTTTGGTGGAAATCATTAGGGTTTTCTATGTGTAGTATTGTATCATCTGCAAATAGTGACAGTTTAACTTTTTTTTTTTTTTTAGCAATATGGATGCCTCTTATTATTTGACTGCTGTGGCTGGAACTTTTTTTTTTTTTTTTTTAAAGATTTTTATTTATTTTTTAGAGAGCGAGCGAGAGAGAAACAGCATGAGAGGGGAGAGGGTCAGAGGGAGAAGCAGGCTCCCCGCTGAGCTGGGAGCCCGATGTGGGACTCGATCCCAGGACTCTGGGATCATGACCTGAGCTGAAGACAGACGCTTAACCATCTGAGCCACCCAGGCACCTGTGGCTGGAACTTCTAGTACTAGGTTGAATGAAAGGGGTGAGAGTACACCTCCTTGTCTTGATCCTGACCTTAGAGGGAAAGCTGTTTTTCACCATTGAGGATGATGATAGCTGTGGGTTTTTCATATACAGCCTTTATGTTGAGGTATGTTTCCTCTAACCCCATTTTGCTAAAAGGTTTGTTTTTTTTTTTATGAATGGATGTTGAATCTTGTCAAATGCCTTTTCTGCATCTGTTGATGATTTTTATCTTTTATTGATAGGGTGTATGACAGTGATTTGCAAATATTGAACCATCCTTGCATCACAGGTATAAATCCCACCTGATTGTGGTGAAGGATCTTTTTAATGTATTGTTACATGTGGTTTGCTAATATTTTGTTGAGGCTTCTTAGAACATATTTGGAACCTTCCTTTTCTATTTTTTTTTTTTTTTTGGAATAGTTCAGGAAAATAGGTATTCTTCAAAGGTCTGGTAAAATTAATTTGTGAATACATTGGTTCTGAACTTCTATTTTTTGGTAGTTTGATTACTGATTCAGTTTAATTACTTGTAACTGGTCTTTTCAGATTTTCTATTTCTTCCTGGTTCAGTTTTGGAAGATTGTATGTTTCTAGGAGTTTATCCTTCTAGGTTGTCCAGTTTGTTGGCATATAATTTTTCGTAGTATTATAATCCTTTGTATTTCTGTGGTATCGGGTGTTACTTCTCTCATTTCTGATTTATTTGGGTCATTTCTTTTTCTTGATGAGTCTGGCTTGGAGTTTGTTATTTTTCTTTTCAGAGAAGCAGCTCTTGGCTTCATTGGTCCTTTTTTCTCCTTTTTTGGGGGGTCTCCATTTCCTTCTCCCTTTGGGTGTTCTTTTTCTAGTTCCTTTTAGTTGTAAGGTTAGGTTCTTGTTTGTTTCTTGAAATAGGTCTATATACCTATCTACCTTGCTATATACCTCTTAGAACTGCTTTTATTGTGTACCAGCGATTTTGGACTGTTTTCATTTTCATTTGTCTCTGTATTTTTATTCTTCAATTGCTTCATTGACCTATTGGTTAGTATCCTGTTTAGTCTCCATGTGTTGTTTTTTCCATTTTTTTTTCTTGTGATGTATATCTAGCTTCATACTGTTGTGGTCAGAATAGATGCACAGTATGGTTTCAGTCTTAAATTTATTGAGGCTTATTCTGTGGTGTAATATGTGATCTATTCTGGAGAATGTTCCATGCACACGTAAAGAATGTGTATTCTGTTTTTGGGTGGGATGTCCTCTATTAGGTCTATCTGGTCAATATGTCATTTAAGGACATTGTTTCCTTAGTGATTTTCTGTCTGGATGATCAATCCATTGATGTAAGTGGAGTGTTAAAGTGCCCTACTATTACTGCATTGCCATCAATTTCTTTCTTTGCTTTACGTGTTTAGTTGCTCCAGTGCTGGGTGTGTAGATATGTATACTTGTAATATCCTCTTGTTGGATTGATTCCTTTATCATTATGTAATGCCTTCTTTGTCTCTTGTTACAGTCTGTTTTAAAGTCCATTTTGTTTGATAAAAGCATTGCTACCCTAGCTTTTTTCTACTTCCATTTGCATGGTGAATGTTTTTCTATCCATTCACTTTCAGTCTATGTACATATTCTTTGGGTCTGAGAGGAGTCTCTTGTAGGCAGCGTATAGATGGGTGTTGTTTTTTCATCCATTCTGCCACTCTGTCTTTTGGGGCATTTTGGCTATTTACATTTAAAGTAATTGATAGGTATGTACTTATTGCCACTTCAAAAATTTGTTTTCTGGTTGTTTTAGTAATTCCTTCTTTTGTTGTCTCTTTGTGATAAGTATCTATTATGTTTTGTTTGGAGTTCTCTTTATTTTTTGTGTATCTTAGGTTTTGGGTTTGTGGTTATCATAAGGTTCATATTTAACATCCTAGGTAAATAGAAGTCCATATTAATCTGATTTGTCATTTAATTTCAAACACATTCTAAAGAAAAAAAATCTTTCCCCTTTTCCCTTTTTTTACTCCCTTCTCCACATTTTATATATACATTGTCATATTGTACATTTTTATTTTTATTATTCTTATGTCTAATGGCCATTTCTTTCCACTTAAAAAAGTCCCTTTAATGTTTCTTTTAAGGCTGGTTTAGTGGTGATAAACGTCTTTGGGAAACTCTCTCTCTCCTTCAAATCTGAATAATGAATAAAGTATTCTGGCTGTAGGTTTTTTTTTTTTTTTTTTTTCCTTTCAGCACTTTGAATGTATCATGCCACTCTCTTCTGGTCTGCGAAGTTTCTTCTGAAAAATCAGCAGATGGTCTTCTAGGTTCTTCCTTGGGGGTAACTTTTTGTTTCTCTTGCCAATTTTAGGATTCTCTTTATCTTAAACCTTTCACATTTTAATTATGAGCCATGGTGTGGACCTCCTTGGGTTTATCTTGTTTAGAACTCTGTGTTTCTTGGACTTGGATGTGTATTTACCTCCTTAGGTTAGGGAAGTTTTCAGTTATTTCTTCAAATAAGTTTTCTACACCTTTCTCTTCTTCTGGGACCCCTATAGTGCAAATGTATGTTTGCTTGATGTTGTGCAGGAGATCTCTTAATTGATCAGTTTTAAAAATTCTTTCTTTTTGCTGTTCAGCTTGTGTTTTCTGTTACCCTGTCTTCCAGATCACTGATACATCCTTCTGCATTCTCTCAGCTACTGTTGGTTCCCTCTCGTGTGTTTTTTTTATTATTCTTCAGCTCTGATTGGTTCTTTTTAATATTTTCTCTTTATTGAAGCTCTCACGGAGTTCTCCCACTCTTCTCTTTAGCCCAGTGAGTATCTTTATAATCATCACTTTAAATTCTTTATCAGGTATATTTCTGTTTCATTTAATTCTTTCACTGAGGTTTTTTTTCCCTACTCTTTGAAGCCTATTTCTCTGTCTCCCATTTTGACTTTCTGTGTTTGTTTCTATGGATTAGGGAAAATGGCTACTTCTTAAGTTGAAGGGAGTGGTCTTGTGCATGGTGACCCCTCTGCAGACTGTGTGCTTGGTGGCTTTTGCTGGTGGCTGGAGCTGGGGCTGTATATGCTACTCTTTTAAACTTTGACTTTTTACAGAGAGAATAAAGAAAAGGAAAAAAAAAAAATCTTAAAAAAAAAAAAAAAACGAAAAAAGAAAAAACCCACAAAACAGTGGCTTATTTTCATGCCTCCAGCACCACAGAGTAGTGGCTGGTGTGGACTTGTGGACCCTGGGCATGCTGAGGTCACAAGCTCATTGTGAAAGTCTGACCCGCTAGTTATGGTGGCCAGATTCTGTTCCAGTCTGGGCTTTTGAGGTGGAGGGGGGAACAACATGTTCCTATAGTTCCTCACCCCTTTTAAACAGTGGCTTTTCCCCCTGTGTTCTAGTGCATCTAGGCCTAGTGTGGGCCTGTGGATCCTGGGGCCACTGAAGTGCAAACTGGACTCACCCATTAGGTGTCCAGACCCTGCTCTGGTCTGGGTTTCCAAGGTGGAGTGGGAATATAAGCCATGTTGTTCTCCAGTCCCTCAGACCTGGAGAACGTTCCCGCAGCTCCTTCACTGCTTGGCAGAGTTCTAGAGTTGTCTCTCTTATATGCTAGCTGTTCTTTTAAACCATGGCTTTTCCCCTGGGCCCTCTAGTACTGTCCTTCCCACTACCGTTCGCATTGTGGGGGTGGAGGTTCACCTTGCTACCATTGTCTTCCTCTCTTGTTCTTCTCTTATCCTTCTGTCTTCAGTTCAGTAGCTGTTCAGTCAGCCCTCAGATCTTCAGGAGGAGATGTTTTGTTAATAGGTACAATTTGGTGTATTCTGTGGATTGTGAGTTCAGAGTCCTCCTACCCTGCCATCTTGAACTGGAACCAAAAAAGGTATAGGCCTATTTAGATCTATTTCTTCTTGTGTCAGTTTTGGAAGATGGTGTTTTTCAAGGAATTTGTCTATTTCTTCAAAGTGACTATTGGTAGTACAGAGTTGTTTATGATTTTTCTTTTTATCCTCTTTGTGTTCATGAAATCAGTAGTGACATTACCTCTTTGATTTCTATCAGTAATTTTTGACTTTTTTGTTAGCCTGGATAGAAGTTTATCAATTTAATTCATCTTTTCAAAGAACCAGTTTTGGGTTTCACAGACTTTCTCTATTTTACTGTTTGCAATTTTATTGATCTCTGCTGTAACTTTTATTCTATTTGCTATACGTTTATATTGCTCTTCTTACTCTAGTTTCCTAAGGTGGAAGCTTGGATTAGATTCTGGATCATCTTTTCTAATCTATGCATTCAATGCTACAAATTTTCCTTGAAGTACTGCTTTTACTCTGTCCTACAAATTTGGTAAGTTGAATTTTCATCATTTAAAAAATTCTCTTTGAGAGTTCTTTGACTCTTTTTTTTTTTTAAGAACATATTTGTGGATTTTTCAGCTATCTTACTGATTTCTAGTTTAATTCTGTTGTGGTCTGAGAGCATACTATGTATGACTTGTATTTTAAATTTGCTTTTTATGGCCAACTATGTATTCTTCTCATTTTGTTTTTTATGGCACATGTATTCTATCTTGGTGGATGTTCTGTGTGAGTTTGAAAAGACTATATATTCTGCTCTTGGATGAAGTAGTCTATAAATGTCCGTTAGATCTAATTGATTGATGGTGCTATTCAGTTCAACTATGTCCTTACTGATTTTTTGCCTGCTGGATCTATGGGTTACTAATGGAGGGGGCTTAATACTATATTTGTCTTTTTACCCCTTCAGTTGTAACAGGTTTTGCCTTAGTTATTTTGATGCTCTGTTGTTTAGGCATATACACATTAAGGGTTGTTATATCTTCTTGGAGAATCTGCCCCTTTATCATTATGTAATGCCTCTCTTCATCCTAGTTAATTTTCCTTGCTTTGGAGTCTGCATATCTCAAGTTAATGAAGCTATTCTAGCTTTCTTTTGATTATTGTTAACCTGGTATATCTTTCTCCATCCCTTTACTTTTAACCTATGTATAGTTGGTTTCTGGTAGACAACTTATGGTTGATCTTATTTTTTTAATTCACTCTGAGTGTCTCTTTAGTTGGTATATGTAGACCATTCACGTTTAAAATGGTTATTGATCTAGCTGGATTAACGTCTACCATACTGGTAGCCATTTTTTGTTCATTGCATTCTTTTTAAATTTTCCTCTTTTTCTCAAATTTTTTTGTTTGAAGTTTTTATTTAAATTCTAGTTAACATACAGTGTGATATTAGTTTCATGTATACAATTTGGTGATTCAGCACTTCCATACAACACCTGGTGTTCATCATAAGTGTACTCTTAATCTCCTTCACTTAGTTCATGCATCTCCACCTTCTCTCTGGTAACCATCCCTTATTGGTTTTGACTGAGCATTTTATATGATGACATTTCTGTTCTCTTAGCATATTAGTTGTACTTATAAAAAGGTTTTCTTTTTGTTTTTGTGTTTTCTTTTTTTTAGTGGTTATCCTACAGTGTGTACTATCTGTTTACAAATAATCTAAGTCCACTTCCTTTTTAAGATTTTTATTTGAGAGACAAAGCATGAGCAGGGGGAGGGACAGGGGAAGAGGGAGAAGCCGATTCCCTGCTGAGCAGGGAGCCCAGTGTGGGGCTCAATCCCAGGACCAACCCCAGGAGATCATGACCCAAGCCAAAATCAGATGCTTAACCAACTGAGCCACCCAGGCCCTTAAGTCCACTTTCAAATAATGCTATACTACTTCATGGACAGTGCAGGTACTTTTATAACTGTATTCTCAGTTCCTTCCTCGAGTTCCTTGTAACATTGCTGCCATTCATTTCTCCCATCCATAAGCTGTGGTCACCCAATGCATGGTTATTATTATATTGAAGAAACTTATGTTAAAAAGCCAGAAAAATATTTTATTCTACCTTCATTTATTCTTTCTCCTCTATTCATGTAGATAGGAGTTTCTGACCTCTATCATTTTCTTTTCTGAAGAAATTTGACATTTTTTGCAAGACAGGTCTGATGACAAATTCAGTTTTTATCTTCTTGACAAAGTCTTTTCCTCTTCACTTTTGTAGGATAATTTCACTGGGTAAAGAATTCTAGGTTGGTGATGTTCCCCCTGACCCAACACTTTAAATCTATTACTTTAGGCTCTTGCAATGGTTTCTGAAGTCTAGTCTAATGTAAGTCTTATCCTTGTTTCTCTATAGGAAGGGAATTTTTCTCCCCTTTGGCTTCTTTGAAAATTTTCCTCTTGGCCCTTGATATTCTGCAGTCTAATATGTTATGCCTAGGTGTAGAATTTTTGGTATTTATTCAATGTTCTCCTGCATCTTGTGGGTTGGGTTTGGTATCTGTCATAAATTTTAGAAAACTGTCCTTGTTCAAATATTTCTCCTTTTACTTGTTTCCTTCTGGTATCTCCTTTATATGTGTGTTATGCCCTTTGTAATTATCTTACAGTTCTTGGACATTCTTTTACTTTTTTAAAAAATTTTTTTTTAAAAGATTTTATTTATTTGACAGAGTGAGATACACAGCGAGAGAGAGAACACAAGCAGGAGGAATGGGAGAGGGAGAAGCAGACCTCCTGCAGAGCAGGAAGCCCAATGCGGGGCTCGATCCCAGGACCCTGGGATCATGACCTGAGCCGAAGGCAGACGCTTAACGACTGAGCCACCCAGGTGCCACCTCTTTTACTTTTTTTAATTTCAGTTTTGGAAGTTTCTGTGATGGCTCTTCAAGCTCACCAATTCATTCCTTGACCATGTCCAGTCTACTGGTGAGTCTATCAAAGGCAGTCTTCATTTCTGTTAAAGTGCTTTTCATTTTTAACATTTCCCTTTGGTTTTTTATTCGTTTCCATCTCTTGGCATATATTACCTGCCTGTTCTTGCATGTTGTCCATTTTTTCATTAGGACCAATAGCATATTAGTTATTTCAGATTCCCCATCTGATAATTGCAAAATCTCTGCTATATCAGTCTGGTTCTGAGGTTTACAATGTCTCTTCGGACTTAGTCCCCTTTTATCACACCTTGTACTTTTTTTTCTTGTAAACTGGACATGATGTATTAGGTAATAGAAACTGAAATAAATAGGCCTTCAGTGTGTGGTTCCAGATGTGTTTATCTGGCTAACATTAGGCTGCTATGGTAGCTGTAGCTGCCCATTTCCTCTAGTGTCCTTGTTTTTGTCCCTGTTTTCTTTGGATTTCTCCAGCAACTCCTTCCTAAACAGGCATGGCTTGCAGCTCTCTTACTTGCAATCCATGGTTATGCGGGATCTCTGATGTGGTGGTAACATTTTGGAGAGGACCATTTTATAATCATATGATTAAACTTCTCTTCCATTTTGTGGGCTGTGACCTTGAGAAAAATTTCTCTCTCTTCTCTCTGCTTATGTGAGGCAGGATCACCAGAGGGGGTAGAGTTGTGCAATTGCCTTCCCTTCTCATTTTTGAATGCTTTCTTTCACAAGCTGCAGAGCATTCTACAAGGAGTTGTCATATTTTCGTGTAGGGGAAAGTTGAGGCACATTTGCAAAGGGAAGAGGAGGGCAAACTCCTTCCAGTCCTCTGAGCATTTCACCCTTGGCCCTAAAATTGCATGCTGAATTTAGGAGACACCCTGTAGCTAACCAGATCTGCCTGCCTTACACGGCAGTTGTTCGAAAATGTCCACAAATTCTTTGTTAAATGCCTCCCTTCAGGGGGTGGGGCTTACTCCCCTTCCTTTGAGTGTGGACAAGACTAGCTTCAAATGAATAGGAAAAGCAGAAGTTTGAGGATGTGACTTCAGGGATGGGGGTCATAGAAGCACTGTAGCTTCCTGCTTGTTCTCACCTGCTCGTGAATCTCTGACGTTGTGAGGACACCGAGGAGCTGCTGAGGAACCGAAGCCTTCTGCCAAGAGCCAGCAAGGAATGTAGGTGTCTGCTAACAGCTGTGTGAGGGAACCATCTTGGAAGCAGATCCACCAGTGCCAACCAGACCTCCAGGTGCTGCAGTTCTGGGTGACCTCTTGTTGGAAACCTCTATGAGAGACCCTGGACCAGAACCACCCAGCTAAGCTGCTCTTGGATTCTTGACTTCAGAAACTGTGAGATAATAAATGTTTGTGTGTGAACCTGGTAACTAACACAGCTATTTAGAGAACATCTATTATTACTTAAGCATATTCCTTGGCAGCCTTGCCCTCCCACACAGCACGCACACACAGGCAGGCGCACGCAGACTCCTCAGCTGACTTCCAGACTATTTCTTCATAGCTGATTTCTTAAGTAGTATAGTTCTGCCCACCTCATCACACGTTAGTGCTCTAGAAGTGCCATTTAGAGCTGGCCTTCTGGAAAATGGCCTAGGTAATCTGTGCGTTGATCTGCCTCTCAGGGTAGGAAAGCAATCCCATGCAGTTCTTAGCAGTGAGGTTCGGGGCTTTGTTCACTGAGGTTAGAGAGGGACTCTGGGAAGCAGTAGATGCAAGAGGCCCATGTGGGTCCTGGGATAAGCCATAACCTTTGCTTTCTTTACACGCTGATCATCTGTATCCAGAGCAAAGCAGGTACACCACGTAAGCGGAGGAAGTGTAGTGTGGAGACACGGTGAGGATGGCAATTCCAGTGACTTCGCCCTGGTGACGGACGTCGGAGGCTGGATGGGGGAGTGCCTCCTGAGCTGTCAGGACACATTCAGTAATTCAGCATTTATTGAGTGCCCCGTATTTGCGACTCTGTTCTAGGGGCCAAACAGAGTAGTAAACACAGGCTCTCTTTCCTCGGGGAGCTTATGATCTGGCGGCTTTGAGTTCAGGTCGGTCTTTGTGTCCTGGTCTGAGTCAACACACACTTGCAGCAAAGAATTTTATGCATCTTTCTCTGCAGTTTCTATTCAAAGTTAACTGAAAGGAGAAATCTGTTAAGTCCCAGTAAATTGTCTTTTATAGAGAAGGAGCTTCCAAAAATTATTATAAATTAGAGGCTGAATACTCTGTGTTGGATCCATGCTTCAGAGTGTTAGTCCTGAAGTCATTTCATAAAAGACAAAAATAGAGCAACCCCAAACCAAAGGATGCGAACAAAGTATCATTTGTCTGGGGGATGGGGGTGGGAAACAACAACCACATGGACACTTAGAAAGACTCAGATGTTTGTGATGAAAGCTGGGCCTACAGAATCCATGTGTTCTTGGAGAAGCTTGGGGTAGCTGAGAGGAGTGGGTTCTTATGGGTCCTCTGGCTAGGCTGGGGCCCAGGCTGAGGCCCCACAGAGCTGACGTGCCACCTCACTGCCTGTGGCAAGAGTAGTAGGCTCGTGTGTCACTTAGGGCCCTGTTGCAGGAAGCAGAAACCAAAAACCTACTTACAAGAGGTAATTGTTGATGAAGTGGTGTTTACTGCAGGAGCAGGCTCTGGACTGTGCCTCTAGGAACAAGTCCCAGAACAAGATGTTGAACTAGCCTGCCTCTGTCTCCACAGGAGGAAGGCTGAGGGATCAGGAGGCCACTCTGAGAATGGCGAGGACTTGGAAGCCATGATGCTGCTGGGGCCAAGGCTCTTGAGTGGCAGCGTAGCTAGTGACCAGACATGGGGGCACCGGTTTCTCCCCGCCACAGCTACCACTGCCACCTCTTGAAACCCAGGAAGCTGGTCACTAGAGACCAGAGTGCTGCTTTGGGACACTCGGCGTTGCCACAACTTGGCTCGCCACGAAACATGCTATTCCAGCATTGTTTTCAAGTAGGTGTCCACCTAGCACAGTTAGGACCCATGAAATGTAGTGGACTTCTGCCTGGCTGGGGTGGTGTGGGGGGCTTCTAGGGAAACTCGTGTTTCTGAGAAATGGGATAGAGCTTTCTGGTGCTGTTTCCCTTTCTCCCTACCTTGAGCGTGAACATGACGGTTAGACCTGCAGAAGCCATTGTTGACCTGTGAAGTTACAGCCAACATGTTTGGGAGGAATCATTAAACCTGCTTCTTGCTGGACCATCTACTCTGAACTTTTTGATATGAGAGACAGATATAAGATCTGTTAGCTTAAGCCATTGTTAGTCCAGAAGGAGCTTGGATCCCGGCAGCTGAAATTGCTCTAAAGTTGTAGGACTTCCTAAGTGCTCACGATAATCAATCCAGTTCCCTCTATTCTTATAGAGAGTTAACTTTCAGGATTTAGTCTAAATCATTTTCAGGGATACACTACAGTGTTAGCGTAGTCTGCATGCTATAGATCACATCTGCATGATTTATAACTGGAAGTTTGTATCTCCTGCCCCCCATCACCTGCTTTGTGCCCCTGCAACCACCATTCTATTGACTGCGTCTGTGAGTTTTGTTGGTTTGTTTTTTAATTCCACATGTAAGTGGAACCATAGAGTGGCTTTTCTTTCTTTTTTTTTTTTTTTTTGGCTGACTTATTTCACGTAGAGTAATTCCCTCAAGGTCTACTCATGTTGCAAATGGCAGGATCTCATTCTTTATGGCTGAGGAATATTCCATGGTGTATACAGACCACATCTTTATCCATTCAGCCATTGATGGACATTTCAATTGTTGCCATATCTTGGCTATGGTGAATAATGCAGCAAACTTAGGGATGCATATATCGTTTCAGATTAGTGTTTTCATTTTCTTCTGAGATAAACACTTAGAATTGCTGTGTCATATGGTGGTAGTTTTTTTTAAAGTGGTTTTTGTAAATTGTAAAGACACATAAGCTTACTATTTTAACCTTTTTTATGTGTACAAGTCAGTGACATTAAGTGCATTTAGTGTTGTGCAACCATGACCACTGTCCTTTTCCAGGACTTTTTCATCATCCCAAACAAACTCTGTCCCCATTAAACATGAGCTCTTTCACTCTACTCTCTTCTCAGCCCCTGGACATCTCCATTGTAATTTCTTTGTGAATATGCCTATTCTAGCTACTTTATATACATGGAATCACAACGTTGGGCTTTCACACTTAGCCCCTTTCATGTAGGGTTGTGTTTTCAAGGTTCATCTATGTTGTAGCGTGTATCAGAATTTCATCTTAAAATTTTTAACTGAAGTGTAGTTGACACACAAGTTACATTAGTTTCAGGTGTAAGAATTTCATTTCTTAAGGTTTAATTTCATTCATTTTATGTATATAACACATCTTATTTGTTCACATGGTAGTTCAGTTTTTAATTTGAGGACCCAATGTACTGTTTTCTATGGTGGCTGTACCAACATGTGTGTATGCCTGGCATTGCACGATGGTCTCCTTTTCTTCACATCCTTGACAAAAGTTGTTATTTCTTACCTGATAAATCAGTCTGGCAGGTGTAAGGCAGTGTCTCATTGTGGTTTTGATTTGCATTTCCCTGATGAGTGATGTTGAGCATCTTTTCATGTACCTGTTGGCAGTTTGTAGGTCGTCTTTGGAGAAATGTCTATCCAACTCCTCCACCCATTTTTTTTTGGCAGATTGTTTCTGTGCTATTGAGAAATGGGAGTTCTTCATATATCTTGAATATTAAATCCTTATTGATTATGTGACTTGCAAATATTTTCTCCCTTTTGGAAGGTTGCCTTTTCATGTTTTTGGTGGTTACCTTTGCTGTGCAGGAACTTTTTAGTTTAATGTTAACAGTATCACTTGTTTTTGTTTCTGTTGCTTTTGATTTTGGAGTTGGACCCATGTCATGTGGCTCACCATCTATGTTTTCTAGCAGTTTTATGGCTTCAGGTATTCATGTCTTTAATCTATTTTGAGTTAATCTGTGTATGGTGTAAGATAGCGGTCTAGTTGCATTCTTTGGCATGTGGCTGTCCAGTTTTCCCAGCACCATTTGTTGAAGAGACCAATCCTTTCTACTTGTATATTTTTGCCTCCTTTGTCATAAATTGACTATGCATGGTTTGTTTTGGGGCTTTTTATTCTGTTATGCCAGTACCAAATTGTTTTGATTACTATAGCTTTGTAACAGTTTGAAATCCAGGAGCATGATGCCTGCAGATTTGTTCTTTAGATGGCTTTTGCCATTTGGGGTCTTTTGTGTTTCCATACCAATTTTAGGATGTCTGTTCTATGAAAAATGCCATTAGAATTTTGATAGGGATTTCACTGAATTTATATATTGATTTGGTAATAGGGATATTTTAACAATATTCTTGTAATCCATGAACATGGACTATCTTTTCATTTGTGTCTTCACTTTGTTTTATTAGTGTCTTAGAGTTTTCAGTGTATAGGTCTTTTAACTCCTTGGTTAAATTTATTAAGTATGTTATTTTTTCTTTTTGATAGTTACAGATGGCATTTCAAAAATTTTCTTAGTTTGTCAATGTATAGAAAAAAGCAATTTTTGTATATCAATTTTATACTCTGCAACTTGATTGGATTTGTTTATTCTAATGGTGTTTTGGCAGAGTCTTTAGGGTTTTCTGTAGATAAAATCATGTCCTTAAAGGCTTTGTTCTTCTTTTCATAGTTTCTCTAGGTATAAAGTTTTTTTTTTTAATATTTATTTATTTGACAGAGTAAGAGAGCACAGGCAGGGGGAGTGGGAGAAACAGGCCCCCCACTGAGCAGGGAGCCCTACATGGGGCCCTATCCCAGGACCCTGGGATCACGACCCAAGTCGAAGGCAGCTGCCTAACCAACTGAGCCACCCAGGCGCCCCAGTATAAAGTTTCTTGAGGTAGGCCTAGATCACTAGGAACTTCCCTATTAGAACCACTTTCCTGCATCCCATAGATTTTTGGAATTTTGTATATCCTTTTTTACTTAAGGTTTTTAAATTTCTCTGATTTGTTGACCCAATAGTTGTTCAATAGCATGTTTAATTTCTACATATTTGTGATTTTTACAGTTTTCATTTAATTGATTGCTGGTTTTATGCCAAAGTGGTTGGAAAAGATGTTTGATAGGATTTCAATCTTAAATTTACTGAGACTTGTTTTGTGGCCTAACAGGCAATCTTTCCCGGAGAATATTCCATGTACACTTGAATGTGTGTTCCACTTTTGGATGGAACATTCTATATACATCTATTAAGTCCATCTGGTCTAACATGCTATTTGAGGCTGATGTTTCCCTATTGATTTGATGTCTGGATGATCTATCCATTGATGTAAAGGGGGGTATTAAAATCCCTACTATCACTGTATTGCTGTCAATTTCCCTCTTTAGGTCTGTTAATACTTTATGTATTTTGGTGCTCCTGTTAGATGCATATATATTTACAAATGTTATGTCATCTTGTTTGACCCCTTTACCATTATGTAACGCTGGATGGGCATTTTGTAGCCCACAGGCTTTATGCAATCTCAGTCAATCCTAATGCTATAGTCATATTTTTCCATATATAAATACTGTATCACTCCAGCTGTGACGTTGTTTCTCTGGGCATCTATTAGGTAGAACCACATGAAGTTGTTGATATTTGAACATCTTAATGACCAACAGGAAGTTCATGTGGTGCCACTTAGGATGCACAGCCTTGGAGGTTATTAGAATACTCTGAAGCTCAAATGAAGACAATTTATAACCCAGTGAGCCATTATCTTTACCAAGTTAATGGTTAAAAGTGATCCAGGTCTGTTTTCTCTTTCGAAGACAGCATTGGGTATCCCTTTGGGCCATGTGAAATGTTCAGGCTGACATTCCAAAGGAACTAACAATTAGCACTTCCAGGCCACATCTTTCCCTTTTTTTCATCCCAGTTCAATCTGAAACTAAATTTTACTGTAGGCTGAAGTAAACTACTTCAAGCTCAGGGATTTGTACTGAATATACCTAAGTAAATTGTGGATAGAGTGGTAGGGGGCAGAGTAGTATTGCATGTGTTTTTATCCTGGAAAATTCCTTAGCAGGTTGCACAGGAGAAGATTTTTTCTGGAGCCGGGTTGGCCCTTATATAGGAAGTAGATCCCTCTGCAAATGCAGCAGATGACCCCCTACCCCCCCCAAAAAACTTTAATGTTAGTGATTGCAGCTCTGCTCACTGGACATTTATCATATGACATGAGTCTATCTGTTGTTCTCTAGGTCTTTATTGGCCCTAGGACAACCAGAAGAGTGAGAAATTATGATCATTAACTCCAGTCATGTTTCTGGGCCTTTGTGCTATCCAGATCCTTCCATCTTTCTGGTGGATTTGTAATGGCACAGTGTTTTCTCCAGTTAGGATTTTCTTCCTTTGCTTCTGCTGTGCCAGTGTATCTGACAGTTATAAAATGCTCCCAGGGAAGATTACCAGATGTTTCATTTCAGTTAACACCACTAGGTTTGCTAAGAAAAAATATGTTGTCACTTATAGACATTCCCAATGGGAATTAACACTTTTTTTTTTTTTTTTAAGATTTTATTTAGTGAGAGTGTGTGTGAGTAGGGGAGGGGCGCAGAGAGCGAGAGCATCTCAAGTAGGCTCCTTGCCGAGCATGGAGCCCAATGTGGGGCTGAATCCCATGACCCTGAGATCATGACCTTAGCTGAAATCGAGTCAGATGCTCAGCTGACTGAGCCACCAGAAAAAGGTTAATCTCTTCTCCAGCTAGAGTGCTTGGGAGGAAAGGTACAGCATCAGTTGGAAGTTGGAGAGAAGCCAAAATTCAGAAGCCGTTTGGTTTGTTGTTTACTTGGATGTATTCGTTCCAGTGACAAAACTGTTGGGGTAGGTATTTCATCCGTGCTGCTCAGTTTCATATCTCCTATGCCTACCACAGGACCTGCTACATCATAGACAGGAAACAAATCCAAGTTGATTAGATACATGAATGAATGAAATGATGATGTGATAGCAAAATTCTGTGACCAGCCCTGAGAATGGCCCCATGCTTTGCAGAAATAGGGGGTCTGTAAAAACAAAAACAGCCTTTACTATTATAAAAAATCCTTGTCAACACACATTTCTGTAAGTCCCCAATAGGACGATCTGTGTAGTGGAGCTGAGTATTTTACTCCTACTGTAACTCTCTGGTATTCTTCATGAGCTATGAATCAGTAGGTAATGAGGACAAAATGTTTGGTTTAGTTTAAAACTTAGTCTGAACTAAGTCATCTCTTTAGAGGATAGTCTTTTGGAACAATGGGTCAATGTCTCCTATTTCCATCCTCTTCCCTGTGCTTCCCAGGGATAATGACCAGGTGTGAAAAAAGGGAATGTTAGTAGTCCTCAGTTCCTCTGGGTGTCCTTATTCCTTTCTCCTTCCTCCTCCAGGTGGGTCCCATAGAAGTTTAGAGATGAGTGCACCTGCCTTCTGAACTCCTCTCACGGTCCAGGGTGACAAAGATTCTCCTTAACCAAACTTTAGTCCTGTCCCCCACCCTCCCCCAGTAGGCTTTGACTTTGGGCTTCAGTGTCTGTCCTTGTCAGACCTGCATCACCCAATTTTAGCAAGAATCCTACCAAGTCCATCAGAAAAGAATTCCCCACCCTTTATATCTGATCGCCCTGGCATGCCTTCATCAAGTCAGTCTAACCAGAATCTCCCCCTGGTGTTTCCTGAATTTTCCACCCCCCACCCCGCTCTTTGGTTATAAATCCCCCTACTTTGTCCATGCTGTATTAGGAACTGAGCCCTATTCTGTACTGAGATCTCTTTCCCCTATTCCAATAGTTCTGAGTAAGATCTGTTTTTACTCCTTTGACAACCGTTGGGCACTGTTTTTTTTTTTTTTTTTTGACCATCATGGTGCTGTGACTTGGATAAGATCGGATTCATCATTGGACCCCAGGACCTCTCATGCACGTCCCTACCTGTGTACCTTTGAAGCCTTGTCTTTATTCCTGTCTGATCAGGGGTCCACTGGCGAGTCAAGCTTCTGAGCCAGTGCTCTGGATGACAGGCCATTGACAGATTGTGATTCTTAAGATTCTGAGTGTAGTCTGGAAGCTGTGTTAAAGGCCCAGTCTTCTTTGTCTGCAGGGTACCTACTGGGATATCTTTCTTACTGACTCTTTGTTTTGAATAGAGATTCACTCCCTGACTCCTGGGCTTTGTTCTTTGTTTTGAATGGGAATTCACTTTCTGACTCCGTGGGCCAGAGAATTCTTCCTGGCTCTTTGTTTTGAGTGGGAACTTACTTTCTGACTTCCTGGGTTCGAACATTCTTCCTGGCTCTTTCTCAAGTGAGAATTTGTTTTGACTCCTACGGACATTTTTTTTTTTTTTCTGGGATCTTTGTGAGCTCTGTTTGCTCTTTTTGGTCCAGCTTCTCCTGTGAGAGTTTCTCAGTTGACTGAAGCTCCCTTCTTGAACCTGCTGACTATATGTTCTGCTAACTCTGATTTCTTTCTTGTGGGCATGTTTGCTAAGGATAGTATGGCACTTCAGTGGCTTCTTTGAGAAACTTAAGATCTCCCCAAGCTGGTTCTTTCCCTTCCCATTGCTTCTGTTCCTTTTACCACCTTCATTTCCTTCAGCTCCTTTGAATCCTTTGATCTGTTCCCCTTTAACCCCTACATCCTGCATCCTCTTTCCAACTCTGGACCTTTCCTCTTGTTACTCAGCTCCTCGGGTACTTGAACTTTGTGCTCCCTGTCCCCATTAGGACTCTTAAGGGACTCAGGGACTCCTAAAAGCAATTGCATGAGGTTGAAAAGAAAAGGCAATTGGAAACAGATTGGATATTTTCTCCACTCAGACTTTGGAGACATCCAGACAGTTGCTTGGGGTACCCTCAGTCTCTTACCTAAAATGTAGTTCAGAGCCTCCATAAGAGGACTTATCAGGGCAAAAGAAAACTTTAATCTCCTCCACAAATGTGGGCAAAAATATTTAACCCTCACATTGAGTAGGTAACCTTAACTTATTCCATCTGTCAAACAATTGGGATAAAAATACAGAGCGGAGATAAACCAGTGAGGTTTTTCTATTACTCTATTTGTTTACCTGACTCATGGCTAAAATTTTAGAAGGAAAGGTATAAGATGTATATTACCCCTGGATGGTATTACCAATTAGTTTATAAAATCCTATAAAGGAGCTCTATTCAAATTAGCTTAGAGATAAATGAGTGCTTATATAAATTAAATGAGTGCTTATATAAATTAAATATTCCCCAAACTTCCAGAAATATAGAAGCTAACCCAAATGCTTTTCAGGTTCATATGATTTAAGTTTAATATCATTGATTTAATAAAAACAGCTATGTCTGAATTAGCAGTAAGTATCATATGGGCATATTTTTATTCTATATGTATTTACTAGTCAAGGTGATATTTACTGGATGTACAAGATTACAAAAATTAAAAATCCAACCTAAAACCAAATGTACAGGTAAAGATGCAGTAAAAATGAATTGCTTGATATCCATTACTTTATCAAACACAGCAATAGAACAAGTATTTGGCTTTTCTCAGTGTTTTGTTTTGTTTTGCTGTTGTGATACTTCCCTAACATGCATGAAGTGGAAAAAATAGTTAAGGGGGAGATAACTTGAGATGATGGCTATCTTTGTTTACTGGTATAATAGGTCTTCTAAAAATCATTTCTAAAATCTTTTTGGTAACTTACAACCTTAGAAATACGCTAAGTTAAGAAGTAATACTCACAGGGGTGCCTGGGTGGCTCAGTCGTTAAGCATCTCCCTTTGGCTCACGTCATGATCCCAGGGTCCTAGGATCAAGCCCTGCGTCAGGCTCCTTGCTCAGCGGGAAGCCTGCTTCTCCCTCTCCCACTCCCCCTGCTTGTGTTCCCTCTCTCGCTGTGTCTCTTTGTCAAATAAATAAAATCTTAAAAAAAAAAAAGTAATACTCATTAAATGTCTGAATCATTTCTAAGATAAACTGATGAAATATTTACTACTGAACACAAATTTAAGTTTATATACTATGGGCTCCTTAATTTTATGTGGCTTAGGGAAATGAAACATGGGAAACCATTAAGTGTGGTTTTTTGTTTGTTTTTGGTCACATTGAAAAATGAGGAAGCATGTACCTATAAAATTGAGGTGGTATAGCCATAAAATGTGCTGTAATGCTGGTGACAATTCATGATTGTCCACTTCCTAGTTTTCTCTGTAAAAAGTAATGATTAAAGTACTGTAATCAGTATATGAAAATCTACCAAAAATAAGGGAAATTACTTTTTAGGCAAAGTATACAAGAAAAATAGGGTAGGTCCTTAATAAGGGAAATAGGCAAGGTACAAAGGATGTATTTTCATTAAAGGAATGATTTTGTGCCAAGGTAAAGCAACTGGTTCAGAATGAGAAAAAGGAAAAATATAGGAGAGAACTCCTGAATATAGCAAAGTGTAGAAGGTTTTGAGGAAAAGTAATTTTATGTGGAGTTAAGCTGGGGAAGATTGGATGGATTTATCTATAGGGTTATAAAGAGTTCAAAAGTATACCTATCCAAAACTGGAATTTGGTTTTCTCTCTGTTAAAATGACAAAGTTTTCTTGCATTATTAGTCTGTTCTTAATAGATTGTAAGAGGTTTTTCTTACTTTTTAAGTAATCCACGTTGGAAACAAAGATTCTGTGTCTTATCAGAATAACTTCTTGTGCTTTATGTTAGCCTCATGGGGCATGTTCTTGATTATTTAAGAGAACCAAGTCTTATCACTTTTTAAACAGCTGAGGTTTTTTATACTTTTGATAATTTTGCCTTCCCCAAATCAAGTCCTAATGAAATCTTCTTGACTTCAAACTGGCTTTGAGATTTCCCAGAGGTACCTTTGAAAAAAATCTCAAAGGATTTGTTCTCTTACCTTGTAAAAAGAGATGCTAAACTAATTTGGTTTATTTGATGCGCTGGATGGCATGGAAAGGCTTTGTCAAATAAAGATACTAGCTTTCCATAGGTTGTATTTGTCTGTGTAAATATTAATATAAATAGTTCAGAAATTGTATGAAGTTACTAGAAATTAGTCTGTATTCTCTATCCATGATATGTCCAGTATGTTATCAGCCATAATTCTAGTAATTACCTTAAAATGTCTGTTACAGAAACCAGATATTCTGATTGAGTGAACCCTTATTAGGTCTTAACCGTGACTATTTTAAGTCCATGTCATTCACAGATGGCTTTTATTTTACTCTGATTTTTCCCTGGAAGCATTTGCAGTTAGCTGTACGTCAGAATGCTTGGTCTTCTCAGACCCATGGAAAGGACTGTGACAGGTGCTCTGGGCTTACAGGCTTCTGATGGCATTGCTTAAATACCCTTGAGACCACACTACTGGACTGAGGATTTCCAGAACTCTAATAGAGAAACTGATGGATTCATAAAACTGGCAGCCCAAGGAAGAGCAGAACAAGAATTAATTACGAGGGACTGAACGGACCAGTGAAGGGATGCTGGTGGGTTTCATTTGGAACCTTGCTAGACTGTTAATGTTCCATTTTCTGGATATAAGAACCCCTTTTCTCTCTTTTTTTTTTTTTTTTTTAAATTTTTTTTTATTCTTATGTTAATCCCCATACATTACATCATTAGTTTTAGATGAAGTGTTCCATGATTCATTGTTTGTGCATAACACCCAGTGCTCCATGCAGAACGTGTCCTCCTCAATACCCACCACCAGGCTAACCCATCCTCCCACCCGCCTCCCCTCTAGAACCCTCAGTTTGTTTTTCAGAGTCCATCGTCTCTCATGGTTCGTCTACCCCTCCGATTTCCCCCGCTTCATTCTTCCCCTCCCGCTACCTTCTTCTTCTTCTTCTTTTTTTTTCTTAACCTATATTGCATTATTTGTTTCAGAGGTACAGATCTGAGATTCAACAGTCTTGCACAATTCACAGCGCTTACCAGAGCACATACCCTCCCCAGTGTCTATCACCCAGTCACCCCATCCCTCCCACCCCACCCCCCACTCCAGCAACCCTCAGTTTGTTTCCTGCGATTAAGAATTCCTCATATCAGTGAGATCATATGATACAGGTCTTTCTCTGTTTGACTTATTTCACTCAACATAATACCCTCCAGTTCCATCCACGTCATTGCAAATGGCAAGATCTCATTCCTTTTGATGGCTGCATAATATTCCATTGTATATATATACCACATCTTCTTTATCCATTCATCTGTCGATGGACATCTTGGCTCTTTCCACAGTTTGGCTATTGTGGACATTGCTGCTATAAACATCGGGGTGCACGTACCCCTTCGGATCCCTACACCCCTTTTCTCTCTTCTCCAAAGTTACTTGTAACAATTAGATTATGCTTTCGTAAACAAAAATGAAATCTTTATCATTTGTATCTCCCTATTCCTTCCAGAATTTGGAAAACCTTGAGCATTCTTATTTTTGTGGCAATATTATTTGCTTAAATTCAATAAGAATCTGTTCTCCTTGTAACAGGACATAATTAGAGACACTGGTTATATTTAGGCTTGGACTGGAATGTCCTATTTGAAAATGGTACATAGAATCAGATCTGGCCACACAGTGTTAAGAAACCAAGGTTGACTTTATGGAGCTAGTGCTTACAGAGTCTTCTGGGGGAAAATCAGCTTGGTATCTGGCTTATAATAGGGTTTCCAGCCTTACCAGGTGAGTTAAGGAAGGTCACTTCCCAGCAAGCTCAGCAGGCTTAGGATATTTTGAAGAGAGGAATCTATCCATATCTATAGGTACTGAAGGTGAACTTGTGTGGTAAGTTCTCGGCTTGGGTACCAAGACTTGAGGCTTTTGAAAGTCTGGGAGTCCTTATGAGAAGTTCCAGCAAAGCAAACTCAAAAAGGCTTATGTAGTCAATGTCCATTCTTGTTCCATTTATGTGAATAATCAGATCAAATCTAATGAAACCGGACTTCCTTTAAAAACAGGAAATCCAAAAGGCAGGTAACTATAGAGAAATTTTTCTGTTTCAATAGAAAACCATAACCTGCTCTTGCGGGTTATTAGATTTTAGCTCTCTTCATGCTCTTTGAGACTTCATCCATAAAATGGATTGGATCCTGCCATTTTGCCCATTTTCCCAGCCCTCACCAAATTCTCAGTTCTTCTAGTTTTCTCCAATGTCTGCCTCCAATTCTCCAAACTAATGTTTCCATTTTTTTCTTCTACTCTCCTGGCTTGGCTCCTCTGAGAACCAGAGCCTGACCACTGAAATCCTTCCTGGGGCTATTTAAAGAAGTCCTATGAGCTGAAGCTCGATGCTTCTGTGCTCTGCTCTGAGAGAAGACCATGCTTGTGACACTGATGTCTGGGCTGTCACTAAAGATACTCAGACTGCAAACCAGCAAGTCTGTTGGATCATTGCCGCCATCCTCGCCTCGCCTCGCCTCGCCACAATGCAGTCTTCTCCACTGGTTGCCTGCACTTATGAACTGGGTTTCTTCTCTTTTCATAAAAACAACCCTCATTTAGGTGTAGGACTTGTATCATTCAGCAGATGTTTTATACCAGGTCCCGCAGATGGTCTAGATCGTCCTTCATGAACAAAAGGCAACTGAACAAGAATGGCCTCATGTTGTTCAATGGAAAAGAAATGTCTCTGCTCTTCTTGACAGGAGGGAGGGACTGATCGTCTCCTTGACCAGACTTGAGTTAGGCTCTTCCAAGCCCTCTTCTCCACTAGGCTTTGACCTTGGGCTTGTGTCCATCATTGTAGAGCCTGAAATTCACCCAATTTTAGAAAGAATCTTCAACGTCCACCCTTAGTATTTGACCACCTTGGTTTGCCCCCGGCAAGATTCTGGTCAAGTCTGTTGAACCAGAATCTCCCCTATCTCTGAGGTTTATGCATAGTAATTTCCTTCCCCTGACCACTACCCTGCCCCTTGTTCCTGCTATATTCAGAATTGAGCCCAATTCTAGACTGCGATCTCTTTCCCCTCTTCCAGTAGTTTGGAGTAAGATCTGTTTTCTGCTTTGACAGTCAGGCTCTGGTTTTTCCTTGACAGGGGGAACTTCTGTGTCTTGTCTCACTTTGAAACAAAGATCACAAGGTAAGCTAAATTTCTAGGTCCATCTTCTTAACCAAGCTGAGCCACCAAATTCATTTTGATAGGGCAATTCCAGTGATGATGTAGGCATCCCAGAAAGAGTTATATGGACACATACACCCCATGTATTCTGCTTTCTTTTTAGTTCTTTGTTGTCATACAAGGAATCTCAAGCATTCTACATAATGTAGTACATATTTACTACAAACTGTTGGAACTCTGTTGTCATCACTCGGGGATCCAGGCTGATGGGTTATCTTGTAGGTGCACCAGAATGGATCTTACCCATGTGAGTGGGAGAGAACTCCTGGGGATCTCATACCCACTCTGAAATAAGTCAGCAGGGAAGTGTGACACAACACTTCTTATGGTCAGTAAACTAGTAACAGGGCCCTGAGTTCTGGCAAGAGGGCTTAGAAGTATGTTCTTTGAAGAAGAGTACAAGATATAGGTGAGCATCAGTATTATCCATGATAGTCTTATTAGAGGAAACTGTTTGTCGGCCTACTAAATTCATCTTACTAGAGCATACATGCCCTGGAACAATCTATCATGTGGCTTAGTCCCACATGGGGGAGGCTGCTGAGGGGAGATACTTTAAAGGAGAAACTAAAATGCATAATGTTTGCAAAAATTATCCCTATTACATTTGTTAAATAGAAGAGAATCATACCTGGGTTTTTTTTAAATATTCAAAATATAAAGTTATGGAGATGTATCCTAAATGGAAAATACATAGGAAAGGAAGGCTATTTCCTAACTATCAACAAAACACCTGCCTGACTGTCTTGCTCCACTTACCCATTCTCTCAGCACTCGGTGGGGAGGCTCATGGGACCTGACTTATGAGAAACCATGCAGCAGCTCTTCCTTAGCACCCAGGAAATCCTCATAGGCTCCAATGCTTGATCATCTGTTTCTGGAGTCTTTTGTTTTCATTACACCGTTCTGTGCCTTTCATCTGCACTTATAAATGGTCTCTTTGCTTGGTTTCAGCAGTTTCTTGTTAAAACCCTGGATTTATCCAGATTTCTTTCTTCACTGGCTCCATTCTATGCAAACTAGGACCAATGTGTCTATGCTGTACTTATCTGGGACTCCCCCTAAGTCCAGCATCTTTTGCTCTTTTCCATTTGGGAAAGGAGTTAACAGATGAAACCCACTCTCACTGGGCACTAACAACATGATAGTGTGTCATGTGCTTTAGGTGAAAACAGAAATTAAAATAATACAAGTAACACACTAATATTATAACGTATAATAGATATGTATTGAGTACATGGTCAGTGGCTGAACATCCTGGACACATAGACTTTGGTCAGGTAGTCACATCCTGTAAGATCCTGTATTCCATGCTGAGATGTTTGGCTTCTATCATAAGGGCCTGGGGATCTTCCAAGGATTTTAAGCAAAGGTACCATGAGTCTTCTGCTTGTGATATTTTTGGATGACATAGGAACACTGGCAGGATCAACAGGTGTTTGAGAATATTCCAGGGGTCTTGGACCATGTGGCCTCAGATAGCTGCGCTCCCATACTTTTCAGGCTTGTATCTTATTAGAAGAGATGTGGGGTTGTGCCCAGGAAGGAGCAGTAGTTCTTAGTAGAGCAGCCCCAGACCTGTTAGACCTTTCTGTTTCTGTCAGCTGTGACCTGGAAGTCCAACTTAGCAGTTCTTCAACTAAGTTCCTTAGAAATAAATAGTTGAGTAAGAATAAACTCCTTTGAATGGATAGTAGAAAAGCTGCTCCTAGTAATCAAGCCCTTTATTTTTTTTCCTCCTACAACCAAGTTTTATTTTTGTTACATCCCAGTGGTTCCCTGTTTTTTGAATAATAGAAAAATTTAAAAATGTGACCCTTAAACAGTAGATACTGGGGCCATGAAAGATGCTGGACAAATGCTAGGAGGCATTGTCCTTCTGTTATAAATGAAGCAGTTCAATAGATAGGAAATTCAAAGAAAACAGGAATAGCCCTAGGGCATGAAGCTTCATTGTCTTCAGAGCTGGTCTTTGCTGTCGGTGACTTTCCTTCCCAGTAACTTTGTCCTGTGGGAGGAGAGCTTCAGCTCCACTTCTGGAGTTCTGTGAGCATGTTCTCCTGCATCTCCTGGGTCAGGGCCGGCCAATCTGGGATACGGGCTTTGGTGTAGATACCCCAGTTTACAAACTGGATCTCTTTTGAGGATGGTGCAGAGTCCCCCCCCTGTACAAATCCCAGTCTCTCTCACAAAGGAGGTCTTTCCTCCCGCCTCCCACCGTGGGAATCCTGCTCCTGCCCCAGGACAGTCTTGGGGGTGAGCTCCCCCAGGGGAACCCTGCCTCAGCCACTTTCTCACCAAGACTTTCGTTGACCCAGAGCTCAGCAGTGCCTGCGGGGGACTCCCACCCAACTGGCACAGGTAGGTGCACACCAGGACGGGGAACTCCTCATCGACCTGGGAGACCATCTTGTCACCCCCCCCCCCCCCCCGCATTGATGACCTTGTACTCTCATCCCAGGCTTAAAAAATGATCCCCTCATTGCTCTTGCCCTGGGTGCTGTAGGAGAAGAGCCTGTGGGCACAGGAGGGGTCAGCAGAAGCAGGGGGGTGTAAGGGGAGTGCTGCAGAGGCTTCTCCACCTGTGTGATCAAGCTCAAAGTGAGCATTATCTTAGGACACTCACGGTGAGCTTCAGTATCCATCTGTGATGATGCTGCCTTAGCATTCATTCAGGCACATGCTCCGTACATGCAGTTTTTGTGAGTGTCTCCCATGCCATGCGGTATGTAGATTTTGCAGATGAGAGAGACTATTTTGATGGGCTGTGTCCAGTGACCTCCCATCTCCTTGAAGTTTAACCTCACGTACTGGAGTTGTGATGACTCCATCTAGTTATTTTCTTCAGGTTTTAAACAAATTCCTTAAATTTGTCCATGTATTCTACTTCCTTAATCCTATTAAGCTGCTTTCTATCTCACTGTGATCATGGTCCCCCTGACCCATCCCCCTTTTTCATTTTGGCCAGCACTTTACCCCCTTCATCTTCCCTCCCAACCTCCTGGGATGGGTTGTCCAGATTCAGTAACCACTTTCCAGAATCTTGTCTCCTAGTCTAATCCTCAGAGGCGGTCAGGCCCTAAGTGCCACTTCCTGGAAGCAGTTCCCCACACTGTCATTCCTCTGACCACCTGAGTGAGGTTTACGGTGGGAACTTAGTTACTACCGGGCTTAGTTACCTTAGGGTTCTTGAATGAAATACAGACTCATTGTCCTGGGATCTAGAGCCAGCCATGATTCTTTCCCAATCTACTGGTTTTGACTTACTCCCTCCACAAATCCCATTGCACCCTCAGACTCTATCTGTGGGCACATGCCCGAGTCTCTCCTTTGAATCCTAATTCATTTTCTGTAACTGAAGTGGCTTTCAGATTATCTCTGCTTCTCAAACCTCCAGGGAATAAGTCTGTCCCTTATGCCGTCTGCTTCATGAAGTCTCTCCTGACCTCCTATAAGAGAGGATGTTTCCATCTTCTGAAAGCCATAGTGATGAAGGGCAAAGATTTTGGAATCAGACAAATGCAGTGCTATTTTACTAAATGTGATAACTTAAGCATTCAAGCTTCGAGCATCTATAGTTCCTCATGTGTAAAATGGTAATATAACTACTCACATTCCTGGGGCTTTAGTGGCTAGTAAACACATACTAAAGTACTTAGCACGGTGCTTTACACAGAGTATTTGAAAAATCATTGTTATTATGACATTTTATGGTATTACAGTATTCTGTCTTGTTATAGATATTTGTGTATCCAAACACCTGGACAAAACCTTATAAAAGATTCTATTTTTTCTTTCCCTGCATCCCATCCATTGCTTAATATTTTGCTTCGTGTATACTAGTAACATGGGAGGTGTTTGTTGGATGAAACAAGCACTGATGAAAACTTGTGTAGAGTTTTTAAAAAGTGGAGAGACCAGGGAAAAGAAGGGAAAATACTTTGAGTCCAAGCACATTGCTGTACTTCCTCCCATGGATTAAAGATTCTTACCAGAGAATAACATGAATGCCTAATATTTAGATTTCCTTATCGTGAATCAAATTACCATGTAGTTTGTGAAAAAACACCCCAAAGAAATATGGTTCTTTTCATCTTTTTTCCTTTTCCTGACTGAGAGATTTAGAATTATGGCATTAGATGGGACCAGAGAAGGAAGACACACTTGGGGGAGGGAATACTTAGGGAAGTGGGGTGACTTAGAGCTGTTGAGAGGGCAAAGGTCTGGCAGGGAGTAGGAGCCAGTTCTGGAGCTGGGAGGTGGAGCAGGGGAGGAGGTGGGGGTGCTGGGCAGAAAGGGAAGTTGGTTACCTGCAAGGGAGTTTGATACCCATTATCTTTAATATATTTTCTTATTGTATCTGCATTCTCACTGTTAAAAAGGAGAGATTGATATGGAAGTGGAGAATCTCAGAGTTAGCCTGTGGTGTTAGATGAGAATTTGTGGTTTTGCTATGAATTCCTTGCCTACTAGACACTGTATATCACTAAGAGGAACCAGGGATCCTTGGAGAAGTGGCTAATTCCAGGTCTGGGGCAGGGAAAGTAGAAGATGAAACTGGATTACTGTTTTGTGCCAGGAAGGAAGGAAATGATCAAATAATAGAGACCTGTCAGAAGAACACCAGAGCCAGAGTGAAGGGGATCTCACCGACCACATTGGGAGTAATTTGAGAATCAATATAAATAATGGAGGTAATTATAGCCCATTGAATAAAAGAGTAAACAATAAATCTAAAATGATATAGATGAATAAATAAGCATTGGATATTTATATAGTTTCAAACTACATCTTTGCAAAATACTAATTTAAGAGTGACTTCAAAGTAGAGAACCATGATTTACACCACCTTAAGCAGTCCAACAGAGCATCATTTGAAATGGGATCTTTCAGAATCTGTGCCTTTTGATAGCATGTGGTGAAGGAGCATAGCATACTCCATCTTGCCAGAGACATGAACTGAGTCTAGTTGTGAGAAAAACATTAGACAAAACAAACTTTAAGGATCTTCAACAAAATAACGGGGCTGTAACCTTTGGAAGTGTCCAGGTCCTGAGAGACAAGGAGAGACTAAAGAACTGTTCTAGATAAAAGGAGGTTAACAACCCATGCTAGTGAATGTGAAGCTCAAGTCTGCAGTGGATTGCCTTTTTTTTTTTTTTAAGATTTTATTTATTTATTTGACAGAGAGGGACACAGGGAGAGAAGGAACCACAAGCAGGGGGAGTGGGAGAGGGAGAAGCAGGCCTCCTGCTGAGCAGGGAGCCCAATGTGGGGCTCGATCCCAGGACCCTGGGATCATGACCTGAGCCGAAGGCCGATGCTTAACCACTGAACCACCCAGGTGCCCCTGCAGTGGATTGCTTTAAAAACGTGATCAAACACGTGGCAAAACATTGAATGGGATCTGAGAATTAGATGATGGTGAGTCAGTGTTCATTTCTTGATGTGGGTGCTTCTTTTGTGGTGAGTGCCATTGTTTCCGGGAAGTACTGGAGTATTTGAAGGTGGTGAGCCCTGTATCAATAGGTCGTTGTGCTGCACCTTCAACTTCTCTGAATTTGAGGGGGAAAAAAAGCGTGAAGAATTTGGAGAAAGTGGCACTTCGTCCTGCCTGGGATGATGATTGAACCATGGTCAAGGGGAAAGAAAGATGAATGAATTGGGTCATGGAAAATGGGGATGACTATTTAGATTTTTTTTTTTTTAAAGATTTTATTTATTTTGACAAAGAACAAGAGAGAGAGAAAGCACAAGGAGGGGGAGCGGCAGGCAGAGGGAGAAGCAGGCTCCCCACTGAGCAGGGAGCCCGATGCTGGACTCAATCCCAGGACCCTGGGAACATGACCTGAGCCGAAGGCAGACATTTAACTGACTGAGCCACCCAGGTGCCCAATTTACATATTTTCTAGATAGACCTGCATATTGGGTGATCATTCACCCTGCAGAGACCATCAGCCTCTTTGGAAAGTAATGTTCTTGATCAGGTGGATAAGGAGAGGTAAGACAAGGGAGGGGTTTTAATTCCCCTACCTTTTTCTAGAATAAATCATTCCTAGGGCCTTGGGGGAAAGCATTTACAAGATCAGGAAGACTTCAAGTAGGGGAAGCATTGGAATGGTGGAAAACTGAACTCTGTCTTAATTTTTTTCTGCCAGTCTGTGTTTAGGTGAGACCGCGTGGTTCCTGACTCAATGTCACTGTCATTTTATGGTTATGTAATAGGATTTCCTTTTTAAGGAAATGCTCACTTAAGTATTTAAAGAGGCTGGGTGTCTCCAACTTTCAACTAATTGAGAGTTAGAAATGATGAGGAAAATGGGGCAAAATATAAACAATTGGTGAATCTAGGGAAAGGGTACGCCGGAGTTCCTTGCATTAGATTTACAACTTTTTTTGTGAGCTTGAAAGCATGTTAAAAATGTCAAAGGAACGTTGGGGGACTGGGCATCCATGATTGCATGGCCTTGTCAGGGCTGGAGGAAGGCTGGAATGGGAGAGATAAGTGAAGATTAAGGGATTTATGGAATGTGCTTCAGGTAACTTCCCAAGTCAGGGTTATGCAAGATAGCAAGGTCATTGTATGGTTGGGGAAAGACTGAATCAAGAAGTTACTGGGTTTGAAACTGGTCAAACAGGATTTTGGGGCTACTAGTTCCTTATTGTGACTTCCACTGAGAAGCTTTGGAGGCTTAAGGACATTTAACTGCAGTAGATGGAACCAGCACTGTAGTTGATAGGACTACCTGATCCTGATGTGATGTGTGTGTGTGTGTGTGTGTGTATTAAATGCACAATCCTAGGCTGCTGGAATGGTCTTATGGTATAAAGGAGGAGGTAAAAAGTACACTAAAATCTTACCGTTCCATAACTTCTATGCAGGTAAGACAGGAGTAAGCATAGATCAAATGGAAAAACTAAAACTTTTGCAGCAGCCTCAGAAGATTCTTGAGAGAGAGAGGAGGGTGGGGGAAGAGGGGCTTGCTTCTGTCAAGATGAGTGGGCACTCGGGCGCCTGGGTGGCTCAGTTGATTAGGCGACTGCCTTCGGCTCAGGTCGTGATCCTGGAGTCCCGGGATCGAGTCCCGCGTCGGGCTCCCTGCTCTGCGGGGAGTCTGCTTCTCCCTCTGACCCTCTTCCCTCTCATGCTCTCTGTCTCTCATTCTCTCTGTCTCAAATAAATAAATAAAATCTTAAAAAAAAAAAAGATGAGTGGGCACTGGGCAAAGATAGGGAACTCTGGCTGCCAGGAACGTGACCTAGCTATCGGAAAGTCTCCCACAAGGAATCCAACTACTATACTCAGGCTACTATTTACTAAGATCATCTATCCTGCTGAAATGGAATCTATTAACAAATGAGCATCGTTGGGGAGTACTGAGTTTTACTTAAGCACCCTCTGTCTTGGAAATGCTCCACAGACTAATCCCTTGTCTTTTCAAGATGACAGTTCCTACACCACACATGCCTGTCTGTGACATCCCCTCAATAAAGTCAAGGATAAGGGAAGGAAATCATTTGAGAAGATGCTCCAGAAACTACAAAGCACCAACCACTTGGAAAAATGAAGATGTTGCATTTTTAATAAGATCGCTTGATATCTGTCTGGAGTCTAACTGATTCCCTTGAGATACTTAGGAAGTTCTGAGAAGAGATTCAGGAAAGCAGGGCTAGTCAACAAGGCTTTTCCTTGGAGATTCCTTTCTTGATGGCTGAGTTTATAGGCATTCCCTCTCTTATAGACAGCTTCAGAACCAGGGGTCCAGTGTGCAGGTCATGTGCTACCTATTCTAAGCTACAGTCCTATCTGGAGAGATGTAGGTAATTGTAAGATTGCACATTCTTGAAAAGGTACCAGGTTTTTTGTTTTTTGTTGGAGATGCTATCAGATTAGATTTGAGAGGGGTTGGGGATGCCTGTATGTCCTTCTAGAGCAGGCTCTAGTCCCACTTTGCCTGGGATCTGTTGTTCTGGGATGGGAAACCACAAAGATAGGCCAATTGGGCTCATGTCTTAAAAGCTCAGCCTTGCAGATTCTTTCCTATCATCCTATGACCGAGTGTTTTTCTTCCACTGCCTTCAGATTTTTAGAGGTCACTCTATCCATCCCTGGCATCTTAGAGTATTTGTTTCAGGGTCTCTGGAGAAGAGACCATAGGGTTTTGTTTTCTGCAAGAGTAATTTATATGTAGTACCAGTTTTCAGGATATTGGCCTAAATTGCAGTTCTAAAATTCTTTCCCTTTCCCTAACGGGTTCACTGAGATTTAAATAACAGATAGATGATTTGTTGTAAGTATAAAATTCTATAGTAGTTTCTTTCCTTACAAATGCAGTTCTCTTTGCAACTTTGAACTTTTTTCTCCTTTATATGGAGTATAATCTTCATGACTAAAACATTGGTGACACTAACTCTTCATTATGTTAGCCTGTTGTGGTGTTTTTATTTTCCCAAGAGGAGGATCTGCAAATACATTTCTGTCTCTCTCGTCTTTCATTGTCTCAGTGTTTTCTTCATTGTGTTGACTTTAAAAAAAAAAAAAAAACTATTGGATGGCTGCTGCTTATCACAGAGCTGATACCAAAGATAATTTTAAGTGATTTGTCCAAAACTACATGTTTTGACATTGAAAGATTCCAGATCAGTTTCCGGATATCCCAAGCCCCAGACAATTCCCGTGTTTCTTACATTCTAATGAGCCCCTGAAGAATTGTGGGTCTAGCAGTGACAGATTTGCAGAGTTAGTCTAATTTGTGGCTGAGAATCTTTTTAAAAATGAACTTTGAGGTATAAAACATTACAATATTACCTAATATGATACAATACCATGCTACGCAATATAAATAATGTAATAAAATGCACCGATTTTAAGTATACATTTTGTTGAGTTTTGATGAACTTCTATATCTTGCAACTACCACCATAATCAACATTTCCTTTATTCCAAAAAGTTCCCTTGTGTTCTTTCACGGTCAATTCCCTAACAATTCTGGCAACCGCTGATCTGTTTTCTTGCTCTATAGATTAAATTAGCATTTTCTAGAGTTTCATATAAATAGGATTGTACTGAATGTACGCTTTTCTGTCTGAGTTCTGTGATTCAGTATGTTAAGATTCAGCCATGTTTTTTGCATTGGTAATCTGTTCCTTTTATTGCTTGAGTATTTCATTATATCGATCTACCCTAAACATCTGAGTTTCCATTCCAAGCTTTCGGCTTCTAGGAATGAAGTTGTTAAGGACATTCCATGAACATGTCTGTACACAGATGTGGACAATTGTGTGTACTCATTTTAATTCTTGTGTAAAATACTTAGGAAAATAATTGAGTCATGAGATTAGTGTATATTTACCTTTCTAAAAACTTGCCAAACCGTTGTACAAATTGGTTATACCATTCTGCATCACCATCCCCAATGCTTAGGGGTTCCAGTTCCTTTACTTCCTTGCCAATATTAGGTGTTAAGCTTTTAATTTTAGCCATGTTGAGTGGGTGTGTAGTGGTATCTCATAGTTTTATTGTTCATTTCTCTGATGGCTGATATGATATTGAACATCTTCCATGTGCTTTTCAACCATTTGTATATCTCTTGTGAAATGTCCAAATATTTTTCCAACTTAAAAAGTCTTAGTATTGAGTTGTAAGAATTCTGTATATAGTCTGAATACAAGCTTAGACATATCTACTGTGAATATTTTCTCCCAGTCTGTGGCTTTCCTCATTTTTCTAACAATATCTTTTGAAGAAAAGAAGCTTTAGTTTTGATGAAGTTAAATTTATGACTTTTCTTATGGTTTATGCTTTTTGTTTTGTATCTAAGAACTCTTGATCCTTCCGGGTTGTGAAGATTTTATCAGTTTTGTCCAGAATTTTTAGTTTCAGCTTTTATATGTAGGTCTTTGATTCATTTTGAATGATTTTCTGTGTATGGCATGAGGTAAGGTTTGGGGATTATTTTTTTTCCCCATACAGATACCCAGTTGCAGCAACATTTGTTGAAAATACTATCATTGAGATATCTTAGAACTTTATAAAAAATCAATTGACTATATATGTGTGGATCATTTTTGGACTGTTTTTGTTCCATTGAGCTATGTCTAATATGAATACCATGCCACCTTGATTACTGTAGTCTCCAAATGAAGTAGTACAAGTCCTTTACTTTGTTCTTTCTTTGAAATTGTTTTGGCATTCTTGGTTCTTTGCATTTCCATATAATTTTGGGTTAAGAATGTTTTATTATCCTGGCTAGAGGATTTTGGCATCCTAATCTTATGTTGAATCATTATGAATCGAGAAATTGGACAGACTTGAAACCTTGTTTAAGGAAGAATTTCACCGAATGTGAATAGCTCTGGACCTAAAATGCTGATCCCAATAGACTGGAATAATGGTGTGGTCATTCCAACAATGAAGTTGGAAAAATAGAGATGGAGAGCTTTTTCTGAATATCAGAAGGGTAGATGTTTCATTTGCTTTTGAAATTACAAAATTATGTTTGCAAGACCCACAAGTAGAAAAGTCCAGGGGAGATTGTAGACTTGGGGGAAAAAAAAAAGATTGATAGAGAGATTTGGGAGCAATCAACATGGAAATAATAGAAGAACATTGTAGGACAGTGTGGAGAGAAAAGCAGGGGCCACGTATTAAGCATAGACTAGCATTTACAATTACGATGTGGATGAAGTGAGCAGATTCATAGAGGATGATAACCACCTGAGCACTGAGAAGAGAGAGAGCTAGCATAGTGTCAAGGTCGCAGAAGGTTTCCAGGAGGCAGAGTGTTTAGAAATGTCAAAAGAGGAAAAAGCAGTCTGACAGTTTTAGCCATGGAGACTCTGGTGACATTTGAGAGAACAGTTTGATGAAAGTGAACATGATAAAGCCAAATTTCGGGGAATTGGGGAGGGTGGGAGAGGAAGTCTGTTTCAGTAAAGTATGAAAATGAAAAGAGGGAGAACAGTGGAATGGTCACTGTAGAGACCCACAGAATCAGCTGCATGCTCTCTGCATAGGATAGGTGTTTCTTTTGATAAAGGGGACTAGTGAACTATTTCTCAATATTATATCAAATCCAGTGTGCACCCAGATTTTAAAAAACTCCTTCCTCCTCTTGTCTCAACTCTGGTGCCTACATTATCTTATCCATGCCTTGACTTACTCTAACACTTTCCTGTTGCAGTGGAGGCAAAGCAATGTCTTCTCATCACAATTCTTTCTTCCTGACTCCACCTCTTAAAAGGATGACTGGAGTTGGCAAAAGAGATCTCTTCAGTGACAGTTGAGTAAACAATGGAGTGATCATGGCAGAAGGTCTGCTTTGAGGGTCTGATCACCTGTTTGGACCATATTAGCTCTCTGAAATGAGGTTTCTAGATTCAGAACTCAACTGAATGAAATACCATATAAAAGGCCTTGGTGACTGTCACCAAATCCAGTGACCACTTCTCAAAGTTGTTCTTTCTAGACTCCTCCATTCTGCCATATCATTCCCACTGAAACACTCCTCTCTGTTGTTTTCTTGACCTGCACTTCACCTTGTTAACAGAGTTTGTTCTAAGTGCTGGATGTCATTACCGGCAGGGACACAGAGCAGGACTTCCTCCTCGCGGTTTGCTTCCCCTTACATCAGTGTGATGCGGGTGAGGTAAGCACTTATTCAGAAGTCTTGTCCATGCACAGAAAATGGTTTGCTCCACGGTGATAATGTACACATGGGTGAGCCCCAAGGAAGAATTGGTAGTTCTCTCTTCACGTGCAAGGACCCCGAGCCTGGGCTCACTGGTCCTAAAGGAAGGACTTGGGCTCACTCTCTCACTTCAGCTGTCATTGTCCTTCTCGTACACTCCAGTTGCTGATGGGAATGTTCTCCTTGATGACTTCCTTTATTGCTTTCAGACACTGATCTAGCAGAATGCAGAGAAAGAACTTCACAGAAGTGACAGAATTCATCTTCCTGGGATTCTCTATCTTGGGAAAGCACCAGATAACGCTCTTTGTGGTTTTCCTTACCATCTACATTTTAACTCTAACTGGTAATGTCGTCATCATGACCATCATCTGTGTTGACCATCATCTCCGCACTCCCATGTACTTCTTCCTGGGCATGCTGGCTAGTTCTGAGACTGTGTACACACTGGTCAGTGTCCCACAAATGCTTTCTGGTCTCCTTTTCCATAACCAGCCCATCTCCTTGGCAGGCTGTGCAACTCAGATGTTCTTTTTTGTCATCTTGGCCACTAATAATTGCTTCTTGCTCACAGCAATGGGCTATGACTGCTTTGTGGCCATCTGCAACCCCCTGAGGTACACAGCCCTCATGAGCAAAGGAGTGTGTGCCACGTTGGTATGTGGGTCCTTTGGCACTGGCCTGGTTATGGCAGTTCTCCATGTGGCAGCCATGTTCAGTTTGCCCTTCTGTGGCACAGTGGTGGAGCACTTCTTCTGTGACCTTTACCCAGTCATGAAACTCTCTTGTACTGATATCACTATCAATGAGATGATCAATTATGGTGTCAGTTCATTTGTGATCCTGGTCCCTGTGGGCTTGATCTTCATCGCCTATGTCTTCATCATCTCCACCATTCTCAAGATTGCCTCCATTGAGGGCCGGAAGAAGGCCTTCACCACTGCGCCTCCCACCTCACGGTGGTCATTGTCCACTACAGCTGTGCCTCCATTGCCTACCTCAAGCCCAAGTCTGAGAACTCCATAGAACAAGACCTTCTTCTCTCAGTGACATATGCTATCATCACTCCCTTACTGAACCCTGTTGTCTACAGCCTGAGGAACAAGGAGGTCAAGGATGCCCTATGCAGAGCTGTGGGCAAAAACCATTACTCAACAGATTGAATCACTTTGTCAGGAGACTTTTAGCCCAGTGTAATGTGTGTCTGCTCACAGACATGCCACAATACACAAGTTCATTAAATACAGTGCTTCTTGAGAGTAAGGTCGAAGAGTAGAAACACTTCCCTTTTTCATGCGCTAGGAACAAGGTAGAAAGCAGGTTTATGCTCTAGTGAATATTGTTCCTTAGATACGGGAATCCTTCCAAGCCAGATTAGGACTACTTGTTTATTTGCCTCAGGATTTTGGTTTGGGAACCTCTTGCCCCACTTCACCTGGCTCCTCTCAGTCAAGTCCTTGACCTAGTCTGGTAAGGAGATGTGAAGAGGAGGCTGTTGGGGCAGATGTGGATGGAGTCTTAGGAAAACCAGCAGAGACAACCCAAGGATGGCTTTCATCCTTAGGAGTTAAATCACTTGTCCTGTATCAATCATTTCAGAAAGGGTTTCCTTAATTCTGGCTGACTGAAAAACGAAAAGCTTCAGCAAACCTCAATCCTCTATTACCCAGCCATGTGAGCTCCTCCAATAGTATTCATTTCTATGTGTAATCCCTCCTTCTGTGCAGTCAAGGCAAAAACCCTTGTTCCCTGGAAGCTAGGCAGGGAGAGGATGTACCAGTGGCATTTCCGTCACTGTACTTTTATCCAGATACATTTTTCATAAAGATGGTTTTCCAACCTATGGAAGTTTTTGGTGTTTAATTGATCTGTAGCAGCTGCAGTGGATTTGAGGTTAGTAGTCAGGTATTGGCTCTACTGATTCTAAAGTCTGAAGCAATGCCATTAAACTCCCTTCTCTCAGTAAACAGTTAAAATGTCATACTTCTCATGTGTTTATATCAAAATAAACCTAACCATGCTACATTCTTGTACACCCTTAATGAGGAAGTTGTTGGACCTTCCCATCAGAATTTCTCTCTACTGAGACTGAGCTGGAAGATACTAAGGCAGACATGGAAACACATGTTTTCATACAGTCCTGCTCCTCATAGTTATTCCATCCCCACGTCAGCTCCTGTCCCTTAGTTTCCACTTGTGCTTTTCTGTTCTGTACCACAGAAATGACACCGAAGCCTCTTCTAGGGGAGTTGTAATTTTCTTCTGCTCTACAGATCCCTCTGTGAGGAGGTCACCAGCTGAAGGCTGAGGGGGTCTTTGTCCAGTGTCCCCTGTAGCAGGCTGTCACAGTCAGGTGCTGTAATAGCTGATGTCAACTGATTACCAGCACCTGCTTTCCCTCTAGAAGAGGTGTTCTAGTCCTGTAAGGAGTGCTTGGATGGACCTCAGAGGGCTTTTGAACTTTCTAAAATTATTACATCATGAGTACAAAGGTGAATGTGCCTTTTCCTTCATATTCTTACGGAAAATTTTCTCTGGTATAACGATTTCTTCCCTGAAATCCTGGCAGAAATGAGACAAGATCCAACTTCCCTCTTTTATAGATCATTTGCTTCCACAATTTCCTTAAACTCTCCCAAAGAAGCACTCTTTGACCCTGTCCATTTTTGCCCATGGTGGTGCTGCTACTTTTCCATTAACTTGGGGAAATGGAGGGGATCAGAGCTGCTTAGCTGGGAGGCTGAGGGATGAGGGTGGTGGATGGCTATTACAAGGCACATGTGATTGTCTTTACTGAATTTTCTTGCCTTCTCCCATCCCTTCCCCCCCAAATCCCTAAGTTTTTAAACATCAGTCCTGCCACTCCCCTCTTACCTCATGGACAGGTGAACAGTCCTCTCCTCCTACTTTGCATGATTTCAGGTTTGGGGGAGGAAGCCTCTCCTACAGGGGATGTGCTGCAAACAGTACAAGGGTGCGTAAGCCTGTGTGGCCATAGGGCCTCCCAGTAGGAGGAATCAAGAATAGCAACTCCTTTTATTGCAGGCTCCTAAAATTGCAACACTTAGCCCCCATGTTAGCCAGCCATCTCTCTTCATCATCTTTATCATCATTCCGCACAATCTCTCTACTGCTTTATCTTGCATGCTGCAAATACCTCTATTCTTTCAGTAGTTTTTTTGTTCAGCTCTTTTGTTCATCAGAAAAATACCCGTAACTTATTAAATCTATATTTTTCAAGCACTGTGTCAAGCCATTGACTAGTTCCAGGTTTATGACCATGAGGAATGCAGGGACTGTGTTTCATGTTACTCACAGTTCAGGGGGAAGACAAAAGAGCATAAAGTGCAAAAACTTTCAGCACGTGCCCAGGATTCTTGTTTGGGGTCAGGGGTGTTGTACACAAAGAACTGATCAGATCTATTAAGGTCAGGTTAGAATTCATAGATGTTTAACTTTTTGTGGCATTGGTCAGCTGAAGTCTAGGAGGCAGTCAAGGGAAGGGGAGGAGGAGCCTGAGCAGAGAGATCCAGCCTGTGAAAGCCGCAGGTGTCAGGACAGTAGGTATTTTATTCATCTCTGTATGCCCACTGCCAGGTCAGATATTAGCCTGGCAAAATAGAAGGTTCTTCATATATCTTTGGAGAGATGACTGTGTGAACACCTATTAAATACAGGGTCCTATCTGGGGATTTGCAGGTTTTTTGGATAGGTCTATCATAGTCCCTCTGTCTGCCTTACAGACTACCCTCACCTAAAGTAAACCAACAGAGAAAAGAACAGCAAAGCTACTTGAAATTATTTTTCCCCATTGTGGGATTGCCTACAAGCAGTTCTCACTTACTTTTGACATTGATATATTTTGTTAGTCACTTAAAACTGGACTAGAGAAAAATCCTCCTTTTGAAGGAAATTGGATTAGCACTAGGTTAGTGTGTTTTAGCTATAACCATGTTAATGGTTAATGGTTAAAAGTGATAGCTTGACATATAAAACCAGGATTTAAGATATTTTAAACTTTTTTTAAATTAACTTTTTTTTATTCTTATGTTAATCCCCATACATTACATCATTAGTTTTAGATGTAGTGTTCCATGATTCATTGTTTGTGCATAACACCCAGTGCTCCATGCAGAATGTGCCCTCCTCAATACCCGTCACCAGGCTAACCCATCCTCCCACGCCTCTCCCCTCTAGAACCCTCAGTTTGTTTTTCAGAGTCCATTGTCTCTCATGGTTCGGTATTTTAAACTTTTTAGAAAAAAAATGAAACCAACTATTATGGATCTTCAAATTTCAGAAATAAAATTTTCAGTGTTGACTTCGTAGCTTCTCTAGAGAAAAACTAGTTTCACCTGAGATCCTTCCAGATTGCCTACTTAAAATGCATGGTGGATTAGAGGAGAAAATAGTTGCAGCTCTCCCAACAATAAGTATAACAAATACTTTCTTAATGAGTACAAATGTCTCAGGGAGGAGAGAGGGGTGGGGGTGGGGGTCAGCAGGAGAGAAAATGAAGCCAAAAGGTGACCAGGGAGTATATGGCACACTTTAACTTGTTCAAAGACATATTTAAAAGGTGCAAGTTTCCAAATCAGTTTTGTACCCTTGCTGAAGTGTGTCTACGTGTGAGTGTGTATGTGAGATCATGTGTGTATGAGCATGCACATGTGTGTTTTTGCGGGCAGACAGAACATTTGGGAGTTTTAGATGTGATGAGTGCCATGATAAGCAGTAATGCCTTATTTGTATTATGTAATAACTATCCCTAATATTTATGTAGTTCTTTACAGTTCACAAAGGTCTTTCCCATTCATGACCTCATTCGAGTTTCCCAGCACCCCTGTAAGGGACAGAGTACTGCCCTATTTTTCAGATGATTACAGTGGGGGTAGATGAAGTGAATTTCCCGAAGTCGCATACACCATTAGAGAGAGGACTAACACAGAAGTGAGCCTCACAGATCTGTTAATTCTGAACGCCATGCTCTTGTTCCATGTGCACATACACATCTTATTCTTACCAGGGAATAAGATATGAGGAGTAAACCTTGTGTTTAAATGCTACAGCTTCATTTCAATCAGTAGCAATGGACTCTTCCTGAAATATCCTATTTCTTTCTTTGCCTTTGTAAACAAAGCCTATTGAAGATCATGAATATATTTCTTTAAATGTTTACTATGAGGCACTTAAATTTATCTCCTGGTTCACTGAGGTCTTCACTTGGAACAGAGCTTATAATAGAGTATTTGCTTCTGAATTAGATGACCCACATATTCTAGGATTTTGAGTTTTGTGTTAGCATCATAGGATTTCTGAATTTTTAAATGATTGTTTGTTACCTCAACAAATACGCCTGTCCACTCTGAGTATCAGGCACAGAGTTAGGCACTAGGGATACAGAAATAAGACCTGAGCCTTGCTGTTGAGTGGCTAATAATTTACTTGCAACCCATTTCAATAAAGATTAATGCTATCCAAGAATACCATGGAACCACAGAGAAGAAAATGGCATAACCTAGTTGGTGACCTTCATCTGTAATGTCCTTTGTATGGTAGGAACCGGTCACAGTGAATGAATTTGGTGAGTCCAAATACTGCCCTAGGAAGATTCCCAACATTGTGTCTACTCAGATATAGCAAGTGCACCACGATTAATGAATCCAAAATTGTAATGGATCGTCCACCATGTCTAGTATACAATTACAAAATGCTCAACATGGGAACAAAAAGAAAAATATGACCCATAGTCAACAGAAAAGCAAATGGATCAACAGAAATTCTAGAATATGAAGAAGACAAAAAAAAAAAAAGAACAAAATGAGGTTTTAGTGATTCATGCAACAATATAAGAAGTCTAATGTCCATGTAATTGGGGCCTCAAAAAGAGGGTAGAATGTGGCAAATACTTGAAGACCTATTGGCCAACAATTTCCCAAATTAAAGAGAAATAGAAACTTCTACAGATCCAAGAATCTGCATGAATCCCAAGCAGGATAAATGAAAAGAATATCAAATCTATGTATTTCAGTGTCAAATCTTTGAAACCAAAGATATGATGAGATCAAAACCAAAGATAAAGGAAAATCTTTGAAAGTCATCACTAAAGTAAACCTATTACATATCAGGGAATAACAATAACTTCTAATTAGAAACAATGGAGACCAGTAAACAATTAAATGACATTTTTAGTGTTAAGCCAGAACTCTATATCCAGTAGAAATATCATTCAAAAACAAAGGTGAAGTAGGTATTTTCAGGTAAGTGAACATTGAGCTAATTTACATACTACCAGCGTGCTAAAAGGAGTTCTTCAGGTTGAAGGAAGAGGATATTAGAGGCAAGCTATAGGAATGGATATGACTGGAAATGGCCAATAGTGAATGAATATAACATATCTTGTTTTTCTTCTCTGAATGATTTTTAAGGAATATATGTAAAGAAAAATATTATGAGGCTCATAATGTATGTACATGTCATACATATAACTGTAGTTCAAAGAAAGGTAAACTTCACTCTTGAGATGCCTTTAACAAGAAGTGGTCAATTTTAACTCTAAGAAAGATTGTGATAGGTTAAGAATGCATGTGTTAAGGGGCACCTGGATGGCTCATTTGATTGTCTGCCTTCGGCTCGGGTCATGATCTTAGGGATGGAGCTCTGCATTGGGCTCCCTGCTCAGTGGGGAGTTGGCTTCTCCCTCTCCCTCTGCCCCCACCACTTGTGCTCGCACATGCACACTCTCAAATAAATGAATAAAATATTTAAAAAATAAAAAAATGCATGTGTTAATAGAACAATGAGGTATAGCTAAGAAGGCAGTAGAGAAAACAGAACACAAAATAAGAATAAAGCGAGGGACAGAGGAACAAATAACAAATGGGGCAAATTAAAAACATAGCAGAACAGTAGACTTAAACCCAACAATATTAATAATGATGTTCAACCTAAATATACTAACCATGTCAATGAAAAGGCAGACATTGTCAGAATGGATAAAAACCAGCAAGACAACTCTATGCTATTAATAAGAGAGCTACTTGAAATACTTAAATTGAAAGAAAGGGGTAAGGATACACAATATGAACTCTAATTGTACTGGAGTGGTTATACCTTCCAGAATTTCCTATAGCATTTTTGATAGTAAAGAAATTATTTCAATTTTATCTAAAAGTTTCATTATTTCATTTGTACTTTATAGTTAATATCAGATAAAGTATCAAAAATATTACTATAAAGAGGGAGATTTTATTAAAATAAAGGCCATCCACAAGACCTAACAATCTTAAATGTGCAAGCTCCTAATACTAGAGCTCCAAAATTAAACCTAAGTTAAATAGAGAAGTAAATAAATCTATAGTTCTGGTTGGAGATTTTAATATTTCTCTTAGCATTTGAGTAGACAGAAAATAAGCATTAAAAAAGCTGTTCCAGTTTTAATCAACTGAATCTATTGATACTTATAGAACATTCCAACTAATAGCAGAATACCATTTCAAGTGCACATGGAATCGAGCACGTGACATGTTGTAAAACAAGATTCAATAAATTTGTTTTCTGTCCATAATGGAATTAAATTGTAAGTAAAACATCTGGAAAAAATACTTAAACATTTGGATATTAAAACAGCCTATAAATAATGGCTTAAAGAATAATAGAAATTGGAAAATATTCTGAAATGAATAAGATATTAAAATGTAAGATATTAAAACAAATGAGATCCAGCAGTGCTTAGAAAGTATGATACACTATACTTAGTGTAGAGAAATAGGGTATCAGTTGTGGTCCATTCAAGAGACAGAAATCAGAGTAGTTTGAATATGCAAATTTAATATAACGAATTAATTGTAACAAGATTGCCTGTTGATTCAGGCAACATGGGGCCACAAATGGCCAGGCGATGGCCTCATCTTTTTATTCCCTGGTGGAAATACTTTCCCCATGGGGATGAAGACCAGTGGAGCTCAAGGATGCTGGGATAGGAAGAAAAATTCTGCAAGTGAGTTATTAGATATAATAGGTGAAAGCAGGAGTGGTTTCTTTCACTCCTTTTAACTTCTAGACCCATGAATTCTGGCTGTAGAATTGTCTGATTCAAAATGTACACTGCTTGCTTTAGAATGGAACTCTGTCATTTCAAAGTATTTCTCAACTGGTGATGTAACCCTGTCATTAGTAGGCTATTCATCCTTCCAATACATCAGCTATTTCTGGATGATGGAATATGTGGTATGACTAGTTTCATGAACATGAGTCTAGTGCTGTACTTCCTTAACTGTGAAATGAGTTTTTTGATCAGCTGTAATGCTGGGGAATGCTGTGATGGTGGTTCAGGCATTTTGAGTGTCCACAGATAGCATGCTGGCAGATGCTGGCAGAAGCATTATGGGCAGGGAAAGAAAATCCATTTTCAGAATATATGCCTATCCCGGCAAAGACAAATCTCTGCCCCTTCCATGATGGAAGAGGTCCAATATAATTAACCTGCCACTAGGCTGGTGTTTGTGTTTGCTTGCTTGTTTGCTTTTTAACAAGGAATGGTGCCACACTTAGGGCTGTGGATTGGTCTGTGTTCTTGGCAGATCAGATGTTCGACAATTGTGTTAGGTCAGTCTTGGTAAGGGAGCATCCATATTGTTGAGGCCACCCCTGCCAATATGGCCACTTTGTTCGTGGACCTTTGAACAAATGCTTAGGTAGCTGGGGAAAGAGGCTGACTGACATCCTTGGAGCATGCCATTTTGTCCATGTGACCACTATGAGCCCCCATTTTGATTGATGAACCATGGTGAGATTTTTGGGTCCCAAGATATTGGTGTCAATTCAGGGTCCACATCAAGTAGTCCTTCAAAGGTCCAGGTATTTTCTATTCCTCAATGAGGTCACTCTAGTATATAGGCACAGGTCCCCTTTGGGGGGGAAGGTTTGGAGGAAGATTTACAGTGTGTGTTTACATTAATGATGCAGGATACTTCCTCAAGGAGACTTGCCCTCCCTTTCAATCAAGAGGCTCTGAGTCTGGATTGATGTAGGTTTGGAAACTGGTGGAGAGTCTGGACTGGTCAACTCTACTGTGGTGACTGAAACTAGGTGACAGATGTACTGTTAGTTCAGGTCTGACCTGCAGTGGGCCATTTGGTTCCAGGTCACCCTGTGAATGAATGAAGGTAGACACCTAGCAATTGGCAGAGTCCCCACAGTGGCTCTCTGATACACCCTTTTAGTAGCAAGTGTTCTTCTTACTGAGATAGTAAATAAGGAGCAATATTGTATTACTATGGAAATTGTAGAGATTCATGGCACTGTAAAAGATTTGAAAGAAACAGGGATGGTAATACACATCCTATCTCCACTTAGGTCTTCCTGTTTGGCCTACGAACAAGTCAGATGTATGTTAGAGAATGAGTGTGGGCTGTTGTAAACCTAATAACCTTGTGACCTCAATTGTAGTTCTTGCCCCCAGGTGTCCTATCTTTGCTGAAATGAATCGACATGTTATTTGGTATGTAATTATTGACCTGGATAAAGAATTTATCTACATACCAAGTTTAAAGATAACCGGGAGCAGTTGCTTTTATTTGGGAGGGCCAACGGTATTATTTGCATTGTCTTGCTGTAAAGCCAGGAACATCCTTCTCCCTGTTGTTACATAGACCACAGAAATCTTGCTTGTCATAACATTTCATAAAACCTCACACTTATCGGGGCGCCTGGGTGGCTCAGTCGTTAAGCGTCTGCCTTTGGCTCAGGTCATGATCCCAGGGTCCTGGGTTTGAGCCCCACATCGGGCTCCCTGCTCCGCGGGAAGCCTGCTTCTCCCTCTCCCACTCCCCCTGCTTGTGTTCCCTCTCTCACTGTCTCTCTGTCAAATACATAAAATCTTTAAAAAAACAAAAAACAAAACAAAAAAAACCTCACACTTATCAACTATACTGATGAGATTGTACAAATTGGATCTGTTGAACAGAAAGTAGCAATTACTATAGGTGTTTAGCAAGACGTGAATGGGAGGGTAAATCCTAATTCTCCATCGGTCAGGGTCTAATTCAAAGACCTGTCACACAGTAATTAGAATAGGGCGTTTAATATAATGAATTATTAACTTCAAGGAACTGGAGCGATGAGATATTGATAGCGGTTAGTAAAGATCATCCTGAAGAACCTGCAGAGTGGTGTGATAAAAGGAACTGCCACTATCCCCAAGCCTAAGATAGGGTTGTGTGGGAAGACAAATTTTCTCAGGAATTTTAGTGTTCCTGAGCCATGGAAAAGTATATAAGAGTAGAGGGTTTGCTTTTATTTCCCCTAGAAACATTTTATTTTTTCCATACAATGAGGATTAGATGTGCAGCCATTTGTTTCTCTCATGGTGGAGCTAATTGCTTCTATGCAATAAAGCTGCTCTTATCTTCCCCAGAGCCAATGGTGGTTTTTGGTTTTGGTTTTGGTTAGGCACCTGAGTTAGAGTATTAGCTCCCCGCTTGTTTACATTTCAAAAGGGGTGGAGCTTGGAGCTCTGAAGAAATTTTCTAAGTTGCAAAAGCCATCGACACTGAGTTTATCTTCCTCCTGGAGAGATTTATTTACATAACAAAGGATTAAAGATCCTTTGCATCCTGTCTCCAAGGAGACACTCTGAGGAAGAATAGTCTTTCCCTGTTACAAATGGAGGACATTTCTATTTCTTCACCTCTTGAATCCAGAGTAAGTGTGCCACTTGTAAGGATATATTTTCCATCTGGCTCTTATCACACCACTCTGCAGGATTGCAAATGTGGGGAGACTAATGCTCCAATGTCCTCTGACTGTTGATTGTTCAGGGAGCATAATAAGAAATCTGTTCTGCTTCAGAACCTCATGTGTGCATTCAGGGAAATTTAATAAAGATGAATATTAAAAACTCAGCAAGCACCCGGGGAAGAGGCAACCCTTCCTGTTATGAGGGTTAAGATCTGGACCTTATTGGCAAGGGCCCGATATTGACTTACTGTGACTCGCTTCGGAATTTGCCAGAAATTTGCCCTCTAGCATGCTGGGGAAAGCTGTTCCAGGGATGGTGTCTCTTTGGAAGCACTTCACTATGCAAAGAGGGATGCTGAGGGAAACTGCTTATTTCTGGGTGCTCTTGATTTGCTATGAACCACAGGAGCTGGATGCTAGAGAAGCCACCTGTGTTGTAAGACCTTGGTGCTGGTGAAGCCAGCCCACGCTAAAGAAGCCTGCCAAATGGAGCACATGGGGCCCTGGGAGGGAAGTCCCTTCCTCCTGCAATATGTCTGCAGGGCCCTCTCCCAGACAGAGCTTAACGTGCCACTTGTCAGGGGTCCAGTTCAATTTCTTCAGAGTAAGCAATGAAGGGAAATTTGAAATTGAAGGGCAGTAAATTGATAAATGGCACACAAAGGTGTAAATCAATTATATATCACTGCTTCCAGTCAGGCAGGAGGTAATAACTACTACTAATCAAGTAGTAGTTATTATAAAGTTATAAAGTAGAAAAAAACATGAATCTCTTTTCAGATTTTGGAGAATGGACAGTGAAAGACTGATTCTTGAGGGAAGATAAACACAAATATTAAGCTCCGTGATTACCCTGGCCTTTTGCCTAAAGGTGCTTGGCAAGAGACAGGAAAGTGAAGTCTAAGCAGAAGACAGGGTCTTACTGAGCTGAGGAGATTGAAAATAGAAATTAAGGGCTGACGGCATGGTTGGAAATTGTGGGGCAGTGTGTGGAGGGGGAAGCCACACAAAATATGAGCCCTGGAAAGGTGCATAAGCATCTCTTGATCTTGAGCTGAATGCCAAGGTACACATATGTGGGACCAGGCTCTGTAAGGCTGGTACAAAACAACTATAGGGGAATGGGAGCTAAATGGATGGTGAAGTTTGCACTTGGCTGTTAGACATTGGTGTCTGACCAAGTAGAGAAGCTTAGCATCCTGGGTCCTCTGCTGAGACTCCAGTAGGACTGTATCTTAGGAATAGGGCTACTCTAACCTTAAACTGAAGGCTAAGGAGACCTGCCTATCAGAACTTAATAGGGTCCACAAATAACCTATTTATATAACAGAAAAAAGTTCAAAGCTCTTTAAAGGTAAAGTAGGAAGGGAAAAATGAAGGGGGGGATGTCAGAGGGGGAGATGAACCATGAGAGACCATGGACTCTGAGAAACAAACTGAGGGTTCTAGAGGGGAGGGGGTGGGGGGATGGGTTAGCCTGGTGATGGGTATTAAAGAGGGCACGTATTGAATGGAGCACTGGGTGTTATATGCAAATAAGGAATCACGGAACACTACAGCAAAAACTAATGATTAACAATAAAATATAAAATTAAAAGGTAAACCAGAAAAACTGTAGCATTCCACACCTAAAATTCAAAATCTTTAGCATTAGCCTAAAATGCTACTAGAAGATACACGAAGTGGAAAAATGTCACAGTGAGAAAAAAATCAGAAGAAATGAAAAATAGAATGGAATGAGCAGACAAGGATGTTAAAGCTATCACAAATACTGTGGGTACATCCAAGGATTAAAATAAAACACAGATGTAATGAGAAGAAGGGAAGATCAAAAAGAAGCAGATGTACCTTCTAAATGTAAAAGGAAATACATGATCTGCAATGAATTTCACTGGATAAGGTTAATAAATGGGAAACTGTAGAAGAGAAGATCACTGAACGTGAAGAAAGAGCAGTAGAAATCAGCTAAAAGAGAGCTATAAATAAGAGATTGGAAACTAGTAACCTGTGGAAAAAGTCTAGCACCCCTCATGTAAAGGCAGTAGAATCCCAGAAGGAAAGACTAGAGAGTGAAGAGGACAGTAAAAGTATCTGGATACATAACAGCAATGCCATTTTAAAATTGGACAAAAAATTAAACCCATACAACAAGGAATTATAAGTAAGGGATACACATACACCCCTCCCACCCCAGGGCACATCCAAATCACATTGCTGAGACTGGTGATGAAGGAAACATTAAAAGTTGCAATTGCTGGATCATAGGGTAGTTATATTTGTAGTACTAGGTATTTACCCAAAAGACACAAAAATACAGATTCAAAGGTGCACACGTACACTGGTTTATAACAGCATTATCAACACTAGCCAAACTATGGAGAGCGCCCAAATGTCCATCGACTGATGAATGGATAAAGAAGATGTGGTATATATATTGCAATGGAATTACTCAGTCTTAAAAAAGAATGAAATCTTGCCACTTGCAACAATGTGGATGAAGCTAGAGTGTATTATGCTAAACCAAATAAGTCAGAGAAAGACAAATACCATATGATTTCACTCATGTGGAATTTAAGAAACAAAACAGATGAACATATGGAAAGGAAAAAAGGGAAACCACAAGAGACTTTTAATGATAGAGAATGAACTGAGTGTTGATGGAGGGAGGTGGAAGGGGGATGGGTACTAAGGGCAGACACTCATGGTGAGACTGGGTGTTACATGTAAGTGATGAGTCACTAAATTCTACTCCTGAAACCAATATTACACTATGCTAACTAACTAGAATTTAAATAAAAATTTGAAAAAGGAAAGACAAATTATGTACATGGGAATATAGAAAAAAAATTCTGATTTCTGGTCAAAAATAATGAGTCAGAAGACAATGGAACAATATGCTTAAAGTGTTAAATGACAAAGTCTGTTAGCTTCATTTTGTATTCAGAGAAAACAGGACTAAAAAATGAGGCTAAATAATTTTTCAGACAAACCAAAGAATTTATTACCAACAGACCTGCACCACAAGAAACATTGAATTCTTTGGACAGAAGGAAAATCATCCCTAATGGAAATGTGGATGTATACAAAAAATACACACACACTCATATATGTCAGAAGTAGTAAATTTGTGTGAATAGGATACACACCTTATTTTAAATTTTCTTTAAAAAAATGTGAAGTTTAAGACCTGCAGAACTATAGAAAACACAGGACGGGAGAGGGAAGGACACTTGAGATCTTATGTTCTGTGTGATGTGGTATTATGTTTATGTAGGTGTTCTGGCAAGGGTGCATAGTATAAAGTCTGAGCAACCCCTAAAATGTGAGACAAAGTAGTATAGTTAAGAAGCCAATATTGCCTTGCACTACTAGGTATTTACCCCAAAGATACAAATGTAGGGATCCAAAGGGGTACGTGCACCCCGATGTTTATAGCAGCAATGTCCACAATAGCCAAGCTGTGGAAAGAGCCAAGATGTCCGTCGACAGATGAATGGATAAAGAAGATGTGGTCCATATATACAATGGAATATTATGCAGCCATCAAAAGGAATGAGATCTTGCCATTTGCAATGACACGGATGGAACTGGAGGGTGTTATGCTGAGCGAAATAAGTCAATCAGAGAAAGACATGTATCCTATGACCTCATGAATATGAGGAATTCTTAATCTCAGGAAACAAACTGAGGGTTGCTGGAGTGGGGTGGGATGGGAGGGATGGGGTGACTGGGTGATAGACATTGGGGAAGGTATGTGCTATGGTGAGCCCTGTGAATTGTGCAAGACTGTTGAATCACAGATATGTACCTCTGAAATAATGCAATCTATGTTAAGAAAAAAAAGATAGGAGGAGGGGAAGAATGAAGGGGGGGAATCGGAGGGGGAGATGAACCATGAGAGATGATGGACTCTGAAAAACAAACTGAGGGTTCCAGAGGGGGCGGGGGGAGGATGGGTTAGCCTGGTGATGGGTATTAAAGAGGGCACGTTCTGCATGGAGCACTGGGTGTTATACACAAACAATGAATCATGGAACACTACATCTAAAACTAATGATGTAATGTATGGTGATTAACATAACAATAAAATTAAAATTATAATGGGAAAAAAAAGCCAATATTGCGAATAAGATGGAATCCTAAAACATACTTGATTAATTCAAATAAGTCAGAATAAGGGGGAAAAATGGAACAAAGAGGAGATGGACTACCATTTTGTTTGTTCTATTTAACCCAACTGTATTGATAATTACATTAAACCTAATTGCTATGAACACTCCAGTTAAAATGGAGAGTTTGTGAGGAAAAAGACTTAACTGTGCTTTCTGTAGCACTGGGCGTTATACAAACAATGAATCGTGGAGCACTACATCAAGAACTAATGATGTACTGTATGGTGACTAACATAAAAAACAAAAAGAAATATACTACAGATAAAAAAATATTAAAATGAAAAATAATGTACTGTGCAAAAACTATAGTATAGTGATCGTATTTATGAGATTATCAGACATAGGGATATTTCACAATAGCGAGGCAAGCCATCAGGAAGATGTAACAGTCTTACGCACACATGTAATAGCAGAGCTTCAAAACCCATGATAGAAAAACAGACAGACTGAAAGTAGAATGGAGCCACAATTATGAGATTTCAACAATTCTTTCAATTAATGGAATTATATTAGAAATAAGTACCGGAAATGCATGTGAAAATACATATGAAGTGTATATCACAAAATCCACAAAGTAAACAACATGTTTTTGGCTATTTCAGAGGTCAGAGAAGAAATCACAGGGATAATTGGGACGTATTTTGAACTGAATGAAAATGAAAAATGCAAGATATAAAAGCTTGTGTGATGGAGCTAAAGCAGTTCTTGGAATTTTATAGCTTTGAATGCTTAAAGATGGTAATGCATAAATGGTAAAGAAAAGTCCAAATTCAATGATCTAAGCCTCCACTTTAAGAAGCTAAAAAGGAAATTAGAGCCAAATTGAATAAAAGAAAATAAGATGAAAGATGAAATGGATGGAATAGGAAATCAAATCAACGAGACCAAAAGCTTTAAAAAAAAAAAAATTGTTGGCAAACTTGTAGTCTGACTAACCAGGAAAGGATAAAGCAGGAACATCACTACAGACTGCATAAATAGGATTAAGGAAGGAGCGTTATGAGAAACTGTGTCAACCAATTTAACCACTTACATGAAGTTGATAAAAACCTTTGGAAGTCAGTTGATCAAATCTGGCCCAAGAAAAACTGTAAAATCCGAATAGCCCTGTATCAAAAAATTTTCCCTACAAAGAATACTGCAGGGCTCTCAATGGCATCACTGGTAAATCCTATCAAATGGTTAATGAATCACTTGTATAAATTCCTCATAAGCTTCTAGATGGGAGAGGAAATGAGTATTTTCCACTTTGAGGTCAGCTTTATTCAAATCCAAAATCAGACAGTCTTTCTACATAACACACAATAAAATGAAAGAAAAATATCCTTCCAGTTTAGCTATTGCGGACATTGCTGCTATGAACATTGGGGTACATGTGACCCTTCTTTTCACTACATATGTGTCTTTGGGGGTAATTACCCAGTAGTGCAATTGCTGGGTCATAGGGTAGCTCTATTTTTAATTTTTTGAGGCACCTCCACACTTTTCCAAAGTGGCTGGACCAACTTGCATTCCCACCAACAGTGTAAGAGGGTTCCCCTTTCTCCACAACCTCTCCAACATTTGTTGTTTCTTGCCTTGTCAGTTTTTGCCATTCTAACTGGTGTAAGGCTATCTCAATGTGGTTTTGATTTGAATTTCCCTGATGGCTAATGATGATGAACATTTTTTCATGTGTCTCTTAGCCATTTGTATGTCTTCTTTGGAGATGTGTCCATGTCTTCTGCCTATTTTTTGACTTGATTGTTTTTTTGGGTGTTGAATTTGAGAAGTTCTTTATAGATCTTGGATACCAGCCCTTTATCTGTAGTGTCATTTGCAAATATCTTCTCCCATTCATGGGTTGCCTCTTTGTTTTGTTGACTGTTTCCTTTGCTGTGCAGAAGCTTTTTATCTTGATGAAGTCCCAAAAGTTCATTTTTGCTTTTGTTTCACTAGCCTTTGGAGATGAATCTTGAAAGAAGTTGCTGTGGCCGATGTCAAAGAGGTTACTGCCTATGTTCTCCTCTAGGATTATGATGGATTCCTGTCTCACATTGAGGTCTTTCATCCATTTTGAGTTTATCATTGTGTATGGTGTCAGAGAATGGTCGAGTTTCATTCTTCTGCATGTGGCTGTCCAATTTTCCCAGCACCATTTATTGAAGAGACTTTTTTCCATTGCATATTTTTTCCTGCTTTGTTAAAGATTATTTGACCATAGAGTTGAGGGTCCATATCTGGGTTCTCTATTCTGTTCCATTGGTCTATATGTCTGTTTTTGTGCCGGTACCATGCTGTCTTGGTGATCACTGCTTTGTAATATAGCTTGAAATCGGGCAACGTGATGCCCCCAGCTTTTTCTTTTTTAACATTTCCTTGGCAATTTGGGGTCTTTTCTGATCCCATACAAATTTTAGGATTGTTTGTTCCAGCACTTTTAAAAATGTCATTGGAATTTTGATAAGGATGATATTGAAGATATAGATTGCTCTGGGTAGCATAGACATTTTTTTTTAAATTAATTTTTTTTGATGTAGTGTTCCATGATTTATTGTTTGCATATAACACCCAGTGCTCCATTCATATGTGCCCTCTTTAATACCCATCACCAGGCTAACCCATCCCCCCACCCATTTTAACAATGTTTATTCTTCCGATCCATGAGCATGGGATGTTTTTCCATCTTTTTGTGTCATCTTCAATTTCTTTCATGAGTGTTCTGTAGTTCCTAGAGTACAGGTCCTTTACCTCTTTGTTAGGTTTATTCTGAGGTATCTTATGGGTTTTGGTGCTATTGTCAATGGAATTGTTTCTCTAATTTCTCTTTCTACAGTTGCGTTGTTATTGTATAAGAAAGTCCACAATAGCCAAACTGTGGAAAGAGCTGAGATGCCCTTCAACAGATGAATGGATAAAGAAGATGTGGTCCATATATACAATGGAATATTATTCAGCCATCAGAAGGGATGAATACCCAACTTTTACATCAACATAGATGGAACTGGAGGAGATCATGCTAAGTGAAATAAGTCAAGCAGAGAAAGTCAATTATCCTATGGTTTCCCTTATTTGTGGAACATAAGGAATAGCATGGAGGACATTAAGAGAAGGAAGGGAAGAATGAAGGGGAAATTGGAGAGGGAGACGAACCATGAGAAACTATGGACTCTGAGAAACTGAGGGTGTTAGAGGAGGGGAGGGGGTGGGGGGATGGGTTAGCCTGGTGATGGGTATTAAGGAGGGTACGTACTTCATGGAGCACTGGGTGTTATACGAAAACAAGCGTGGATCACTACATTAAAAATTAATGATGTATTGTCTGGTGACTAATATAACAAAATAAAATAATAAAAAAATCCCTTCAAAACATACATGCAGAACTCATTAAAAATGCTAGGAATTAAAATACACAAAATGGGGGTGCCTAGGTGGCTTAGTCAGTTAAACATCTCACTCTTAGTTTCAGCTTAGGTCTTGATCTCAGTTGTGAGTTCAAGCCCCGCGTTGGGTTCTGTGCTGGGTGAGGAGCCTACTGAAAAGAACTTATGTATGTATATGTAAAATATACATATAAATTTTTCTGTATATATATATGTGTGTGTGTATGTATGTGTACATAAAGGGCATAAAAATGAGGATGCTATCATCACCCTAACTGGGGCTTGTTTGAGATCTAAGGAGTTCTGGAGGATGTAGGGTCAGGAAACTTTAAAAATACATATATATACAAAATGTATCCTATAAAACAAGTTTTTTTCAAGTAATAAAAGGTTTATCCTTTGAAAAACAATGAAATTCACCATATATGCCATATATGTAAAAAAGAAAAGTCCTATGATTAACTCAATTAAGAAAAAGGACAAATTTTAGCCCTGGTTTATGAAAAAAACTGGCAACCTAGCATAGAAGAATTGTTTCAACTGACAGGCATAACCATAATTAATGGTGAAATACTGAATGCTTTGTCAGAATGAGGGTAAGGCAAAAGTACCTTCTTTTGTCACTTTCAGTCAACGTTGTCTGCCGTTTCCAACCAGTGCAACAAGGAAAAAAAAATAAGGGCATTAAGATGGTAAAGGAATAAACATAACTTGCCTTTGTTCAGATATGATCTGCTTGGGTATGGAGAAAAGTCTGAGAAATCAATAGAAAATGTGCTAGAATTAAAAGTAAATTTAGCATGTTTTCAGAATGCAAACTTATTGTATTCAAATATTAGCAAACCATTAGAAATGGAAACAATGTATAATTTTTACCAAAATATAATTTCTAAAAGTAGGTGAAGACCTCTGCACAGAAAACTATAAAATATTGCTGAAAGGAATTAAAGGCATGAGTACATGAGGTTATGTGTGATGCACACGGATTGGAGAGTAATTGTTGTCAGTTCTCCCTAAGTTAGTGCATAAATTTAAATCTCAACCAAAATTCCAGAAGGCTTTTAAAAATAGAAATTGACAAGTCAATTTAAAATTTATATGTAAATGCAAAAGACTTAGAACTAACAAAACCATATTTAAAAAGGAGACTATCAAGGTTTACCATAAATCTACACTAATCTAGATACCATAGTTACAGGATAACAACATATACATGTAAATCATTGTAACAGAAGAGAGAATACAGCAATAGATCCCATGCACATAGAGGAAATTAACAATAAGGCTAATGTTTAGTATAAAAATACTTTCAAACTTTTTTTTAAATTTTGTTTTATTAGTCACCATACATCATTAGTTTTTTGATATGGTGATCCCTGATTCATTGTTTTCGTAAACACCCAGTGCTCCATGCAGTACGTGCCCTCCTTAATACCCATCACTGGCCTAACCCATCCTCCCACCCTCTTCCCCTCTAAAACCCTCAGTTTGTTTCTCAGACTCCATAGTCTCTCAAGGTTCATCTCTCCCTCCGATTCCCCCCCCCTTCATTTTTCCCTTCCTTCTCCTAATGTCCTCCATGCTATTCCTTATGTTCCACAAATAAGGGAAACCATATCATAATTGACTTTCTCTGCTTGACTTATTTCACTTAGTGTAATCTCCTTCAGTCCCATCCATGTTGATGTAAAAGTTGGGTATTCATCTTTTCTGATGGCTGAATAATATTCCATTGTATATATGGACCACATCTTATTTTTAATTGTCTTTATTGTTGAGTTTTAAGAGTTCTTTATATATTCTGGCTACTAGACCCTTTTATGATTTGGAAATATTTTTTTTCATCCTGTGGGTTGTAATTTTTTATTAAGACTATTTTTAGAAAAGTTTTAGGTTTGCAGCAAAATTGAAGGGAAAGTACCAAAATTCCCCATATATCCCCTCCCTCCACACATACCTCCCCCATTACCAACATCCCCCAACAGAGTGTACACTTGTTACACTTGATGAACCTACTTTGGCCATCTGGGCCTGGTGCTTTCTGTTCAGAAGGTTATCAATAATTAATTAGATTTCTTTTATAGATACAGGCCTATTCAGATTGTCTATTTCATTTTGTGTGAATTTTAGCAGGTGTGTCTTTCAAGAAATTGGTCCATTTCATCGATGTTATCAAATTTGTGGGCATAGAGTTGTTCATAGTATTCCTTTATTGTCCTTTTGTGTTCGTGGCATGTGATATTGTAATGTGTCCCTTTTTTCTTGGTTAACCTGGTTCTAGAGGTTATTGATTTTATTGATTTTTTTCCCAGAACAGGTTTTTGTTTCATTTATCACCTTTATTAACTTTTTCTTGTCATTGGTTTCTGCTCTAATTAATTTTTTCCTTCTGCTTACTTTGGATTTCTTGGCTCCTTTTCTAGTTCCCTTAGGTGGAAACTCACATTACTGATTTTAGATCTTTTTAAGTTTTCTAATATAAGTATTCAATGTTATAATTTCTCCCTTAAGCACTACTTTTGCTGAATTCCACAAATTCTGATTGTCATGTTTTCATTTTCATAGTTAAAAATTTTTTGCTTTCTCGATTCTTCTTTGATCCATGTGTTTAGAAGCACGTTGCTTAATCGCCACATGTTTTGGGATTTTCCAGTTATCTTTGTTATTGATTTGTCTAATTCCATTGTGATCTGTGAGCAGACACTGTGGATTTTATCCTTTTCTGGGCCATAAAACAAATATAATATGGTTTCTCTTGGTGAATACTCCATGCGAGCTTGAGAAGGATGTGGAGTCCACTGTTGGATGATATATCCAGTTGTACTAGATCCATTTGATGAAAAGATTACTCTTCCCATCAAGTTGTCTTAGCACCCTTGTTATGAATTGGTATCCCAAAAGGTGTATGGGTTTATTTTTGGATGCTCAATTCTATTCCACTGATCTATGTGTGTCTTTATTCTAGCAACACACAGTCTTGGTTACTCTAATTTTATAGTAAGTCTTTGAAATTGGGAAATGTGAGTCTTCCAACTTTGCTCTTAAGATTATTTTGGTTATTTTTTTTTATAAAACAATAACTGTAATGCTAGAACAAAACTGATGTGTTATGGGGTTTATAATATATGTGGAAATAAAATGAATTCCAAAACACAAAAAAAGAGGAAGGGGCATGTGATGTTATACTAATTTTCCTGTATTATATGTAAAAATGATGTGAATTCAGGTTAGACACTGGCAACTTAAATGTCCATGTTGTGAACTCTAGGGCAACAGTGAAGAATGAGGAGGAATAAGAGGAAATAAAAGACTAATACAGCAGATACAATGGAATTGTAAAAATGTATGATTATTGCAAAGTGAAGTAGGAAAGAAGGAACAAAGGAATGACAAATAGATTAAAAAAAATAGAAAATAGCCACATGGGAGACTTGAACTCTATAAACAACATAAACGGACTAAACATCTCAATTAAAAGATAGTTTATCAACATGGATTAAAAAAACAGGACCTGTTACAGGTTTATATGTAATGAATTTTAAATATAAATACCAGCTTATATTAAAAGTAAACCAATGGAAAATACATGCCATACAAACAGGAGTCATGATAGGCTTTGGAGGATAAATGCTATCCAGGAAAGGAGACTTCAGGGTAAGCAATATTACCAATGATAAACAGGGACTGCTCAAAATGTGATAAAAGGGTCAATTTCTCAAGAAGACTTAAGTCTTAAATGTCTAGGCACCTACTACCAGGGTTCAAAACAGAAGTTTGAACACTTCTTTCTCAATAACTGATGGTAATAGACATAATATCAGTACAAATACAGAAAAGATCTAGAAGAAGTACAAATATAGATGAAAAAGAAAAATATATTGAAGAATAAAGACCTATGGTTTCAGCTAATTTAGCTTAATTGCTGTTTATCGAGTATTCTACAACTAGAATACACCTTCTTTTCAGGTGTTCATAGGATGTTCACCAAGACAGCCCATTTACCCGGATTTAGAACAAGTCTGACTACGTTGTAGAAGGATTAAAATGATGCCAAATATCCTCTAATACCATAATGGACTTAAATTAGAAATAACAAATATATGTGGAAAATACCTGAGTATTTGGAAATTAAACACCAGACTCTTTTTTAAATTTTTTAAAAAAATTTTTATTTTTTAGTATTTTATTTTTTATTATGTTAGTCATCATACAGTACATCTTAGTTTTTGATGTACTGTTCCACGATTCATTGTTTGTGTATAACACCCAGTGCTCCATGAAGTACATGCCCTCCTTAATACCAATTGCCGGGCTGACCCATCCCCCCACTCCCCTCCCCTCTAAAACCCTCAGTTTGTTTCCCAGAGTCCATAGTCTCATGGTTCGTCTCCCCCTCTGATTCCCACCCCCTTCATTTTTCCCTTCCTTCTCCTGATGTCCTCCATGATATTCCTTATGTTCCACAAATAAGTGAAACCATATGATAATTGACTTTCTCTGCTTGACTTATTTCACTTAGCATATCTCCTCCAGTTCCATCCATGTTCATGCAAAAGTTGGGTATTCATCCTTTCTGATGGCTGGGTAATATTCCATTGTATATATGGACCACATCTTCTTTATCCATTCATCTGTTGAAGGGCGTCTTGGCTCTTTCCACAGTTTGGCTATTGCGGACATTGCTGCTATGAACATTGGGGTGCATATGGCCCTTCTTTTCACTACATCTGTGTCTTTGGGGTAAATACCCAGGAGTGCAATTGCTGGGTCATAGGGTAGCTCTGTTTTTAAACTTTTGAGGCACCTCCACACTGTTTTCCAAAGTGGCTGGACCAACTTGCATTCCCACCAACAGTGTAAGAGGGTTCCCCTTTCTCCACAACCTCTCCAACATTTGTTGTTTCTTGCCTTGTCAATTTTTGCCATTCTAACTGGTGTAAGGTGCTATCTCAATGTGGTTTTGATTTGAATTTCCTTGATGGCTAATGATGATGAACATTTTTTCATGTGTCTGTTAGCCATTTGTATGTCTTCTTTGGAGAAGGGTCTGTTCGTGTCTAGTGCCCATTTTTTGACTTATTTGTTTTTTTGGGTGTTGAGTTTGAGAAGTTCTTTATAGATTTTGGATACTAGCCCTTTATTTGATATGTCATTTGCAAATATCTTCTCCCATTCTGTCAGTTGTCTTTTGGTTTTGTTGACTGTTTCTTTTGCTGTGCAGAAGCTTTTTTGTTTCCCTTGCTTTTGGAGATGTGTCTTAAAAGAAGTTGCTGTAAACACTAGACTCTTAAATAATCCATAGGTTGATGGAGAAATCATAAGGAAAATTGGGACATATTTTGAACTGAATGAAAATGAGAATGAAGTACATAACATTGGTGTGTGATGCAGCTAAAGCTGTCCTTAGGGAGAAATCATAGTATTAAATTTTCATGTAAGATTAGAATAATGGGCTAAATCAGTGACCTATCCATTGTAGATCCAACCAAATTCAATCTATCAGTAGCTCATTCTTTAGTATTGCTAAGTAGTATTCCATGATATGGATGCATTTTTTGGTCTATTTTCAGTTGGATTGTTTTTCTTGCTGTTGAATTTTGAGCTTTAACATTTCCCAGGAATGCATTGCCATTATCTTCCAAATCTTTGCCAAAATTAGGTTATCGTGGCAGTAGTGGGTGGAACTCTAAGAGGAAGAAGTAAGTGTCTAAGAACCATTGTGACTGTAATCCTATGATTATAATCATGATTATTTTTTAAATTTTTGAAGGTCAAAATTTTTATTAGAAAAGCAGCATGTGTTGGGAAATGTTTTCCTAAGAAATCTGAGCATCTACCATATGCATATTTGTAGTAGGTGCCAATAAGTCTTTATTGGTTTTGTAATAGCAAAACTTTAAACTCGAACAGAAATTTATTATAAGTTTAAGATGAGAGGGAATACTACTTGCAGAATTAGCAACTTATTGAGTGCATTTTTCTCTGACATGCTGCTGACTCCACAGCCTCATTTATGAACTCTCAGCAGTTTCCATGTGTCCTCCTCAGACTATGAAGCAGAAATTATTTGTAGGGCTGTTTGTTCTTAGCTCTGGGTTTGGGGCAGCAGTAGGGATAGGTTTTCTCCAAAGACTAGGCCAAAGAGAGAGGGTTAAAGTATGGGGTTTTGGGTTCAATGTGGAAAGACCCCTTAAATCTTCCCTAAGAAGTCACTTGATACAGTCTGAGCATGAGGGTGCTGAATGAGGTTGGGGGCTTGAGTACAGGAGAGACTGGCAGACCGCCTCCATGGACGATGCAATGGGGGCTGCTATGCAAACAAGAAACCAAATGATGACATCCAGCACACTGAGGACAGGGCTGTCCCAGTCTCCCTGGGACCAGTGACCTGGAAACAAGAGACATTAGCCATTTCTACTCTGAGCATCCAGGGTATCCCAAGTCCTCAGCATTGCAGTTTCCATGTGGGTAAATCAGAATTTACAGCCAGTGCTGCCCAATGAGCCTGGAAAAGAGAAAAAGGGTTCTGAATCTGATGTTTTAGCTCTGAGGAAGAGAGGGAGAGGTTCCTGCAGGTCTGTAAAGACTAATGAAAAGGGACTGAGTGCAGTGGAAGGCATGACATGACAGGAGCTCAAACAGGGAGTTTGTGAACTCAGGGTGGCAGGGGAATTGTAAGCTTCTGGAGGCTAGAGGTTAGGTTTATGTTTCTTTGTTTGTTTCTTTGTATCTACCTCTACATGGCAATGCTGACCCCAGCTGAATGTCAACCTTTTATTGATAACAAAGCAGCTCTTGGTAAAGACACCAAGAGCGGGTCTGTCTGTCTGTCTCTCTCTCTGTGTGTGTGCGTGTGCGTGTGTGTGTGTGTGTGTAACTAGGGGAGGGATCTGTGAAGCTGGGAGGTCCAACCCTGCAGAGACAGGAAGAGAGACACAGCAGCACTTTGGAGAGGCTGGGCGCTGGAGAAGAGTTCTCACAGGCCCTGTTGAGCTCAGCTCCCAGAAACAGCAGGTGCTTTGGGCTCAGGCGGTGGCTCAGAAAGCACTGGGAAGGAAGGAAGATGGTGGGCATTGTTCTGGAGAATGACTGTTCTGAGCAGGATAGGAGAAGTAAACATGCGTGCCCTGGGAGTCTGGTCTGTAGACTGGAGTTTGGGGAGAGCTTCCCATGGCTAAAGAGAACCTGGCAGTGACCATGGGAAGAGCTGTCCTTTGAGCATGAAACAAGGACTTCCAAGCTTGGGCTCCTGGGACACTGAGCGGTTAGCTGTATCCATCCTTCCTCTGTTCTGGCAATTCCTGGACTTAAATGCCTTCAAATGATTCTGGGTCTTTTCATTCCTGGAACCTGGGCCACGGAGGTTGGGATGCATGCAGTAACTGGTGTTTTTAATAATTAACTACCATTGATTTCTCAGCCAAGGGTCATTCCTTTCTTCCCTTTCAGAGATTCAGACTCTTGGCACCTGTGTGCAGAAGTGAAAAATCATTCACAGATTGATACTCTGAAGGCCCCTCTCCCTCCCATTCTGTGTATGTAAATAAACCCTGGAAGGTCTGAGCTCTGGGACCGAAGCTCCTACTGGTGAAGAGCTTCACACTTGGTGAGGTTGTTGTGTTGCATGTGTGCAGGGCCTGCTGTTGGCCGTAGGTTTTGCTCAGATAGGGAGGAGAGGTAGTGGGGTGGGAGGGAGGGCATGCACTAACAGGAGGAAAGTGATTGTTTTTAAAAAAAAAAGTTCCATCTGGGATTTTCCTACCTGATATTTTATTGGGTAAATATTTTTCTGCTCTTTCACGGACAGCCATAAGGAAGGGTTTTTATTCTCCAGAGAATCTACTACTTGCTATGTGAGCTTGGTTATACAGCTGGAGAGGCTTCTGCAGAATGTTGTTCTTTGTCATAGAGCCTTCACAGACTTCTCCCTTAATGGCAGGCCCCTTTTCTCTACCACTCAGAGCAAGGACGCTGAACTAGTTCTTGCTAGGCCTGTAATTGGAGAATGCAGTTTGTAGAATGGGGCTACAATATTGCTTCCAAAATCGTCAGAGACTTAATCACTCAGTGCTCATCAGTGCTAGTGTTTAGAGTCCTCTGGAGACATCAGCGGGCTCTGGGTCGGTGGGAAGGCCTCAGTGAGGACAGGTCTGTGGTAGAGGTACTTATGGAGGGCTCATCCCAAGCCTGTCCTGGGACAGGAGCAGGGTTCCTATGAGCAATGGGTTCCATAAGGATTGTTCTTTGTGGAAACAATCGGATTTGTCTATCTGAGATTCTGGGTCTTGTGCATATGAGAGATACCTTTCCAGTCCTGATATTCTAGGGTAGTAGAAAAGAGTTTATCTTTGAACTCAGGGTCAAATATTTTGTGTCACCAAGCCCCATGCACAAACTGGGAAACAAATATGACTGGCATCTGAAGGGCGTTGTTACTAGAATCTCTTCCTTGTATTTCTAATACTACTTTTGCATTATTTGTTTTAAGTTGCCCATTAAACTGTTAATTTCTTAAACACTTTGTCGAGATTGTGAAATGCTTTGTCTAAACAGAGGGCTTTCATGTACAGTTATTAAGCTCTTCATTAATCAGCTCTTTATTGCCCCGAGCAAAAAAGAATTAAGGAACAAACCAGAATATATTTTGAACAGTCAGAATGCCATCACATAATCTATACAATGTGTTTTCAGTATTCCCTTGTGATGTTAGTTTGCTGGGGTTCATCAAGATTGGACGCTAAATTTTGTGAAAGGCTTTTTCTGTGTCCACTGAGAGGATAGTTTTCCTCCTCCTTTCTGTAATTGTGAAATAAATGGATTATAATGTGTCAACCCTATCTTGTATTCCTGGAATAAATCCAACATGATTTTGAGGTATTATCAGTTTTAAATATTATTGCTGTCCTTTTCAGATTGTCCTATCAGGTCACAGTTGTATAAAATTCGTTGGGGAGGGTGATGTCAGCAAAATGGCTGAATAAGACCCAACCCAGCGCCATCCAGCCTCACACAGAGTGCCTTTATGGGAGCTCTGGGATCTGGGTGGGGCACTGTGAGACCCCAGTGCAACCTAAGACGAGGGGGAGCTGTCGTGAGAAGGTAGGCTCTTTTTTTTTTTTTTTAAAGATTTTATTTATTTATTTGACAGAGAGAGAGACACAGCGAGAGAGGGAGTGGGAGAGGGAGAAGCAGGCTTCCCGCCGAGCAGGGAGCCCGATGCGGGGCCCGATCCCAGGACCCCGGGATCCTGACCTGAGCTGAAGGCAGACGCTTAATGACTGAGCCACTCAGGCGCCCCGAGAAGGTAGGCTCTTACAGGGCTGACTCTGTGGCCCCAGGTACACATCTGCAAACAGCTCTGTACCCCTCAGAGCTTGGCTACAGCCCTGTTTGGCTTTCTGTCACCAGCACTATATATCCCATGACCCAGGAGGAGTCAGGCCTGACCAATATGCACACGGACCTCAGTCCTGGCTCTGTGCCTGGAAGTGGACTATTAACCGGCTCCAGCCCCTTTTGACTGTGATCTGGGAACTCCTGGAGGTGACCTCATCAAAATGGTGACATAGGTCATTTCCAGCTTCAGTCACCCTCACAGGAAGACCACCTAGCAGCTCTCCATAGACAAGACACCATTGCAAAAATCCCCGAGTCTGGGGGTGAGGCTGAAGCCCCCCCAGAACACAGACCCAGAAGGGGGACTGCATGAGAAGGGTAGTAAGGTGAGAGGTTTCACTGTGACTGCATCGTCCCTCTCCTAGGCTGGTAAAGCACCACACTGAGGGGGCCTCTGGGCCTGCAGTTCCTCTGGTGGGAAAGCGCAAGATGGACCTCTAACCCCCCCAGCTTGAGGATGCCTCCCAAGAGGCCCACTCAGGTCTTGCTTCCTGGGGATCACTGGGGGAATCCATGGGGCCCAGTTTATGCATCCAGTTTAAGAAGGGTATGGGGGATAATGCGTCATGCCCCAAAAGAAGGTAAGGGGATTTGGAAAACTTTCTCTCAGAAAATTATTAAGTCTAGTCTAACATTAAAACTTAAACATAGCGTATTAGGTATGCATAACCTTATAGCTATACAAACCCTATAATGCATAACCCTAAAACTTCTGTCCGTTTAAGACAGTGGACATTCTCTCTCTGTTTCTGTGGGTCAAGACACTGGGAGTGGCTTCACTGGGTGGTTCTGGCTCCATCTCTCATGAGGTCAAGGTGTTGGCCTGGGTACACTGAAGACTTGACCAGTCCTGGAGAATCTGTTCCATGTTGGCTGACTCACATGGCTGGTGGGTCACAGCTGGTGCTTGGAGAAAGGCCTCAGTTTCTCCCATGTGTGCTTCTATGTAGGGCTGCTTAGGGTCCTCAGGACGTGGCAGCTGGTTTTGCCCAGAGCTGGGGATCCAAGAAGAGGGGCAAGGAGAAGGTCCTGGCGCCTTTTATGACCGTGTCTGAGAATTGTTGTGCCGTCACTCTTGTACATTCTACTCCATTAGAAGCAAGTCACTAAGTACAAGCCATCATCCAGAGGAGAGGAATCAGCCCCAACCCTGACCTCTGGGGAGGGGAGGAGGTCTGGAGGTTGAATTACCAATGGCCTCCACCTTTTTAAGGGAGGAGTATCGAGTATCACTGGTGCACTGTTTCCTAGTTTCAGAAATTTCTAGAAATTTCAGGTCCACTAAAGGCGTTCTTTTTCTCCAGAGGTTTATGGATTTTTTTTTCTTAGCGTCTCTTTAATTTTATAGGGTTTTGGTGATCCAGTGTCCTGCATTCCCTTTTACGTACTTGGTTCCTGTTTATACAAGGCCACAACTTCATATATCTTTGTATAAAGATCCCAATTCCTGTCTTTTCTCCCCAAATCATAGATTTGCCAGTACAATTCTCCTAAAAGTCTGTCAGGACTAATATCATCGTGATCTACATCCTTGTTCCCATTAGTCACCATACTGTAAATAATAGCTGACATTTACACAGAAATTACTATATACTAGGCACTGTTTGAAGGGCTCCATGCATGTCAGAACACGCCAAGTTCACCAGATCCACACTCATGACTCAAGTCTCCATTCACAACCTAATTTGCTCTCCCACCCCCTCGATGCCTAAGCTTTCCCATGGGGGAAACCTGACCCATCTCTGGCAACATCCCCAAAATCTTTAATGTCTTCTCTTGAATGTTTCCTTTACCTTTTTGCTCACACTGAAACCTGACTCCTGGACAGGTGCAGCTTCTGTGGCCTTACCCTGTGGCAGGTGTTTCCTCTCCTGCTTCCTTGGTATGATTGGGCCCAGGGATGGGCTAGTTCTTTGCTCCTCACTGCTGCTTCCAGTCCATACCCCTCTTCCGTCCTTAAAGTCCTTGCAGCTTTGAAGCTCCTGATATCAGACTCCACTGTCTGGACCCCTCTTTGTTGTAGTACTTCGGAGATATCCCTGGTTATTCTTTTCCATTCCTTGAATATTTTTATCTCCTAGACTATTATCTCTACTGCTGTAATTCATGGTGGTTTTGATAACTGTATATAGACTAGCTTTCCAAAACTCTGGCTCCTCATTTTTTGTCTTAGCCCCCAAAGATTTTTTCCGCTATACCTTGATCACCTACTTGTGTGATCATATACTAGATCTTTCTGTTACTAAGAACTACATCTCCTGTGTAATCACTAAAACCAGAACTGCCTCCCTTTCCGCTTCTCCCTCTGGCACTGAAGGGAACAAATCTTCAGCCCAAATAGGACTTGGATTCTGTGATATTGTGGTTATAAGAAATATGTATTTATGGGGCAAATGAGTGGCTCAGTCAGTTGTGCATCTGACTCTTGATTTTGGCTCAGGTCATGATCTCAGGGTAATGAGATTGCACCCTGCGTCAGAATCTGTGCTGGGTGTGGAACCTGCTTAAGATTCTTTCTCCCTCTCCCTCTGCCCCTCCCCACCCCCCTTTCTAAAGAAAAAAAAAAATGTATTTGGTCTTTGTCCTGTTCCTGGCACAGAGCTCCCATAACCCTTGGAATTTCCTGTAACGAGAACCATAAAGATGTCTTTTGTTAACAAGATGACTTTTGGAAAACACCTAAAGATGGGGGTTGGCTGCTAGCAGGGCCAATCATGTGATTATAGGGTTGGAATTTTCAGTCCCAACCCTGACCTCTGGGGAGGGGAGGAGGACTGGAGGTTGAGTTTCCAGTGGCTGGCAATTTATTCAGTCATGCCTATGTAATGAAGCTTCCGTAAAAACCCAAAAGGACAGGATTCTGAGAGCCTCCAGGTTGGTGAACACATGGAGGTTTGGGGAGAGTGGCGTGTCTGGAGGGGGACCTGGAAGCTCAGTGCCTTCCCCCACACCTGTCCTGTGTATCTCTTCCGTCTGGCTATTCCCTAGTAAGTAAGCTGTCTCCTTGAGTTCTGTGATCTACTCTAGCAAATTAGTCAAACCTGAGTTTGACGGGTGGTGGGATCTCCTATTTTAGCCAGTCTGGTCAGAGGCACAGGTGACAACCTGGACTTGCCACTGGCATCTGAAGAGTGGTGGGTGGCAGTTGTGTGGGACTGAGCCCCTCATCTGTGGGTAGATAGTGTCAGCGTTGAGTTGTAGGATACCCAGCTGTGTCAGAAACTTGCTTGGTGGTGTGAGGAAAAACCCACACTTTGTAATTGGGAGCAGGGCTAGAGGTTCATTGATCACACAACCCTCTTCCTTCCTTTCTGGTCCCAACTTCTTACCTTGCTTGGATTCCTTGGTTCCTCACTATAATCACTCGTTTGCATAGTCTCAACTCTTGTTTCTTCATTGCACTCACCTGGTAAGCCTCCAAACCTAGTTAAATCCACTTTCCAGCTATTTGCATCTACTACAGGCAGCAGAACTGGTTGGAGAAAAACACCACCACTCTGACTAATCTGTTTCTGACTCCATTTATGTGGGCTGAGGGACTGCGAGGCCACCTCACTGCATTTTCATAGTGAAAACCTCCCTGCACATGAGAATCTCTTGCACCAGTGTTAAAAATATCCTGATGTCAGGCCATGCCCCCAGACCAATTAAGTCCCAGTCCCAGGGGGTGGACCCAGGCATCAGCTTGCTTGTTTCTAAACTGCCCAGGTTGCTTCCAAGGTGTGGCCATGTCCAAGAACCATTGTTCCAGTCCATTCGCTCCAGCACTCCTTGAAGTAACGACATTTCATCCACTTTGCTGTTCCTCCAACACACCCAGTTCTGCCACAAGATCTCTGAAAGGATTCTCTTCCTTCTGGAATTCTCTTTCCCCAGAAAGTTGCCTCTTGGCTTCCTTACTCCTTCAAGTTTCTGCTGTAAATATCTATTCGTAATACCTTTCAGAGCTATCCCTTATAAAATAGGACCCTCCACCCACCTTAGCACCCTTAGCCCCCTTGACTGATTTTTCCCTTAGTATTTACCATCTCATGGATTATATATTTATTTCCTAATCATTTACCACCTACTAGGAAAAAAAAACCAGCAGGGACTTTGTGCATTTTGTTCATTGCCCATAACAAAATATGCACAGTAAATTTATTTTACTAACAGATCAATAGGAGCTCAATAAATATTTCTTTAAAAACTAGGCAGCAGAAACTTCTCAGGATTTTGTTATGTTAAAGGCAATGTCATTTTATATAATAAATGCTTTTCTAAACCTGACCAAAGTGGTCGAGCTGGGACTTGGGTTGGGGGGGACCCTGAATCCCTTCAGAGCCTGTTCCTAGTGTTAAGAGTGAGGCTCACTGCGGTGGTGGGGAGAGCAGCAGCAAACATGAATAGGAAACAGCACCATGTGGAGTCTGCAGGGGTGTGTTTTCCGCAAGCTGGAGAGAATCAGCAGGAGAACTTTTACTTAAGTGCAAGGCCCAGAGGGACTTAGCTGGTGATCAGAGAGTGACCAGTACTGCCACCTCAACACAAATGACAAGCTGCTCTGGTCGTATTGGAGAGGGGGAGTGTGTAGAAGTTACAAGGGTGAAGACTCCGCCTCTTAGAATTGGTTTGAGTCTCAGTGGGGCAGCTTTTCTAAGTTTGGTGACTGGGAAAAGCCGGATTCCACCTATGCTCTTAGATCCAAGATACTAAAAGAAAAGAGAACTTAGAGACTGATAGTAGATCACATTTTCTTAAGCTATGACAGATCAGGTGAAGCTTAATTTTTTTCTTCTAATAAGTATACTCATTACAAGAGATGAAAGATAAGTCTTTAGTCAACATTGTTCAACTTTGCTCCAGTGATCCTATTTGAGTAACAAACACATGAGTATCTTAAGTATAGATTCTCCATATGCGAAGCGGTAGATTTGAATCAATTCACAAATCTTTAGGGACAATACATGTCACATTTCTTTTCTAAATCAAATGAAGTTTGTCAGAAATTCCCATCCATCAGATCCCATGAGAAGTTGCACTGGTGAATCCCTTCCTTCGACTGGACTGGACTGGGGCTCCATTTCTGAGGCAGTTCAGAGACATGTGGACAGTGAGGAAAAGCTTTTATGCCTACGTCTGGGAGTCCGTTGGAAGCTCCTCTCCTTCTGTGCCAGCTTGGCCATGGGGACCCCTATTAGTTAGGATTGTAGGTAGAGATTCTAATCTTAAAATCTTCCATTTAGCCATGATCAAAAATTTTTTAATGTGACAGTGAAAAGCCCCAGTAAGAAAGATCCCTGTTGTGTCCGGTGGTTTGTATTTTCGACATACAGAGCTTGTCCTTTCTTAAGGTCAATGAGAAGAGGTTGCAGAACTTTCATAGTCCAGCAACCTTGTGAGCACAGAACACTGAAAGAGGGAATTTACATGTATAGGGATTCTGTGTCTGGTTCTGTTAGGCTTCCTGAGGTAGTCACAGGTTCTTTTGGGGCTATTTGTCATAAACTCCTCCTAGAATATTCTTTCATTAAATACCTAACTTGGGGGCGCCTGGGTGGCTCAGTTGGTTGAGCGACTGCCTTCGGCTCAGGTCATGATCCTGGAGTCCCGGGATCGAGTCCCGCATCGGGCTCCCTGCTCGGCAGGGAGCCTGCTTCTCCCTCTGACCCTCCCCCCCTCATGTGTTCTCTCTCATTCTCTCTCTCTCAAATAAATAAATAAAATCTTTAAAAAAAAAAAAAACCTAACTTGTGTGAGTTATTTAAGTTCCTCTTGAGATGTAACCATCAACTGGGAAGCATATAAGACCTGTCTTCATTTTCTGTATAAAAATACATTATACATTATGTTGCAGAAAATGGAATTTTTCATTAAAATTGTAAGTGAGCTAATCAACCATATGTTAATCTAACACATGACTCTGTAAATCGTATAATTTTTTTTTTTAATGAAAGAGAAAGTGGTGAGGGGAAGAAAACACTTCATGTCCCCTGACCTGCTTTTTCTCCTTTTGGCAAGCAACAAATAAAGCATGCCCTTAGATATTCTAATTTCAAAATATGAAACTGGTTCTTTTCATAGAGTTTCGTCTCCATGGGTATTCGTACAACTGTTTTTCCTCTGAGATCTTTCTATTTATGGGGTGCTGTATATGAGGAGCCTGCAGATTTCCATGACATCAAGCCCTCTCCGCCCACCAAATCGCCTCGGATTTTAGGGAATTCAGCCCCCCTGGATCTGTTCTACTCACTCCCCCACTTCAAGCCAGAGCATCCATCATTCTCATTTGTGGACAAACCATCCTCATCACCCTGGTGGGCTCCATTTTTGAAACACAAAGATTTCTAGTTCTGAGAATGATGCAGAAAGCAGTGTTTACCTCTGTCCTGTATCACAGAGCTTCCAGAGTGAGAAACAATTCGCCGTTTCTATGTTGGAGTGATGGGGGTGGTGGAGGAGCAGAGAGTATGTAGGTTGGTGTTAATGAGGAAGGAAAAAGATGTCTCCTTTCTTTCCTGATAAAGCCATAGCAGACAAAAGAAGGAAAATACCCCCCTCAATCCTTTATCAAATAAAAAGTTTTAGAAGAGTTGCTCTTGCGTAGCCTGGACCTCAGCAGTGCACCTCCAACACAGGTCTGTACGTTGTGAGCACCCCCAGTGTGCATTAAACCGGTGTGGAAGGCTGGGTGCCTGGAACAGAAGCCAGGGACTGTTGACCTCCAGCCTTCTCACAGCGACATAGCAGTTCAAATAGTGCAGGCTATCATAATGTATTCTTAAGTTCTTTCTGCTTTTCATATTTATTTATACTTTTGCTCATTGTATTAGTTTCCTGTGGCTGCCATAACAACCAGAAGCTTGGTGACTTAAATTTATTTTTTCACACTTCTGGAAGCTAGAAGTCGGAAGTCAAGGTACCCCCATGGTTGGCCCATTCCATGCCTGTCCCCTAGCTGCTGGGGGCTTGGTGGCTGTAGGCTGGCAGTCCTCAGTGTCTCTTGGCTCATAAATACATCACTATAGGCTCTGTGTTGGTCCTTACCTCAGCTTCTCTGTCCTCTTCCTTGTATCATTGGAATCCAGGCCCACCCTAATCCAGGATGGTCTCATCTCAAGATCCTTAATTATAGCTTCAAAGACTACCCCCCGCCCCCCCACCCCAAATAAAGTCACAGGTACAGGTTCCCAGCAGAAATATCTTCTTGGGGGACACCATTTAACCTACAATTATCTTGGCTTTTTCATTTTTTGTGCTGTCTGAATTTAATGTATACTCACTATCTCTTGATCTAAGCAGATTTCTTTAGGGTAGAACATCTCTTCATAATTAATTGATTAGAAGTCAGGGGGCTGGACTTTGATTTTGAATTTTTCATCCATTATCCAACCATGTGATCATGGATAAATTTAATCACCTTGAATCTTACCTTTTTTTATGGTGGTTGCAAATCTAGAAATCAGTTAGGCCCAGCTTAAGGAAAAGAAAAATTTATTGCAATTTATAGCGACATCCCATAAAGCTCAAGGATAAGAATATAGCCAGACCTTGGGAAGAAGTTAGGTCATGGCCCTGAAGTTTCAGCACAATGTCTCATTTTGGGGCCTATTTCTTTCTACAAACTCTGTAGCTTTTCTTCCCCAGAGAGCTGTTTCTCTGACCAGAGCTCTCCAACTTAATGTTCTGTCTCCACAGACTGCTGCTTTTCATCTTTCCCCACTGTTTCTTCTCTCTTCTCTCCCCACTTCTGCACATTTCTCTTTCTGTTCGAGTTCCAGATTCCTGATGGAGGAAATAAGACTGATCCCATTGGGATCTCTCCTGATTCAGCCAGTTTTTGGCCAGAGATGGGGTCAAATGGTACAAAGATGGGTTCTGAGAATCAGGCCATCCAGATTGGGGTTGAAGGCAGTTTTTCTAAAACAGTTCCTGCTGTTCTCATGTCATAGGTGTTTGAGGATCAGAGCAGACATTGTGCCTAGGAACACACTGCAAAGGGTATTAAAGGTAATAATGCTGGATTTGGGTTCTGGACAAGTAGAAGACTTGATTTTTTTTTTTTTAATGAGAAATGATGATTCATTCAGTTGTAAAGTGGATAAAGATTTTCTCTAAGTTCATTGCCATGGCTCCCAAAATCTTCACTGTTTCCACAATGGCAGGAAATCTCAATTTCAGAAATAGGAATGAAGTTGCAGGAGAGGAGAAGAAACTGGAGTGGCAAGGTCTGGGTGATGTCTGTACATGGAGGCAGCTCTTCAGAGTTTTCCAGACAGCAGTGGTAAGGATGCTAACTAGACTCACATTCTCCTATGTAGAAAACGCTAAGCTCTTTGTGGATTGGTTTCTCAGTAACTTATTATGAGGTTATTTTTTGACAGGTCCTGAAAAGCAGGATGAGCACTCAACAACAGATGTGACTATCAGCCCTAGAAAAAAGCAAAAATTCTTCAGTTTCTTGGGAATCTATGCTTTAGCGTGGGTGTTGGTGAGAAGCAGGTTTCTCTCCAACAGGTGGATCAAAGACGTTAGATCTGTTTTGTCAAGAACCTTGTCAGTTGGGGTTACTGATGCTTCTCTTACTGCCAATGGGGAACTTACTACTTCTGGCTTTGGAGCATCCCTGAGCCAGGAAAAGCCACTAGTGCTGGAATGGGGAGAAGGGAAGCCTGGAGGAAGCTCCTTGGGTCGGTCGCTGTACTCTGGGCCTTAGGAAGCCAGGTTCCTACTCTTAAGATCTATCTTTCTCTCATTTTACTATTCTGTGAAATCATAGGGTCCAATTCCTGGAGTAGACCAGTAGAAAAAGCCAAGAGGTCATTTTAAGGTTTTAAGTTTTGACTTTAAGTTAGACTGGCTAAAGGACATGGTGGGCAGCCTAGGTCATCAAAAATAGGGCACTGTGCTTTATTTGGGGGACAAGTATGCATTTTCCTCGAGTGTCATCCATGCAAAATATGCCCTATTAGGAATCTACAAGAATGTGCTCTATTAAGAATTCTTAGAATGCCCTATAAACAATCTATAGCAGAAGACAGCTGGTCGAAGATTGGGGGTGCTGGCTATCTTTTTTATCATCACCGCTAAAACCAGGCCCTTAGCAGGTGTTCACTAAGTGATGAATTAACGAACACTTTACTGAACATGTCCTTTTTCAATGTGGCACTGAGATTCATTAGTCTTATTTTATGAAGCATCAGCAGTTTCTGATTCGTTCTCTGAAAATGGCAGTGTTCCCTGGAGGCAGAAATGCATAATTTTTTTCTTGGCATTTGAGAACACCACTACATTGCTTGTCTTCAGTTACAAATGGAGAGATTAGTGTTGGCCATGAGAACACACACTTCCCCAGAGAGAGGGTCATAGGAGAAGAAAGGGAGAATAAAGATAGATTTGGGTTAAAAGATTTGGAGGAATCCATGTCAAAATGTCTTGATATCCTTGGTATAATGATAGGATGATTCTATGGTATAATGATTCTCTAATGATGTAGATTACCAGGTCATAAGGTAAGAATACAGCAGATAGGGCTAAGGTTGTTTGGAAAATGCACTGTGGTGAATGTGGGAGAGAAATGACTCTTTCTTCACATGTTCGTGCCCCATATCTGTGCTTTACTCAGGTCTCTACTCACATGTGCTGTCTCGGAGAGACCTTAAAGGCCCACCCTGTTAATAACCTCTCTATTACTCACAGTCCCCTTGCCCTATATTGTTTCATTGGAAATCATGTTTAACATTTTTTATTAGGTTTCTCCCTACCAAGAAGTAAATCTCATGAAAAAAAAAAAAAGAAGTAACCCTTTGCTTTAGCTGGGTTCTCCAGGAAAGAGAACCTGAGTTGGAGATAGGTGGGCAAAGGTTTACTGTAGAGAAATACCTGTGGAAAAGGTGGTGGGGGGGAGCAAGGACAGGGAAGGGGGAGGTCATCAGACCAGGGTGTATGTTTGATAAAGTCTCCGCCAGCCCAGTGGAGACCATGGGAGGAATTACCGCTTGTTAAAGAGATCGCTTGGTGGGAATGGCCAGGCCATTGTGCAACAGTCTTGCTAGTTGTTAGCCTGAGGGACTCCCAGGAGTGTGACCTTGACTTAAAAGCCCAAGTGGATCTTACACATGGGTAACGCATCCTTTCTTGAAAGGGGAATCCAAGCAGTGTGTCTCCATTCCTGCCCCAGTCCTCCCTTTATCCCCGCCCAGACCTGTTCTCTGTGTACATTCAGGAGGGAGCTCATTGAGGCTTCTGTGGAGGCCTTTCCTGAAGGGAAACCTACAGGGTGGAGGATGGTGGGGAAAATGGCAGCCTTCGTCATTGCAGTGGGTCTTGGGGCCACAGCCGATACTAAGAATCTCTTCCCTCTGCTTTCACTTCTAAGTTCCCCTCATCCTCTGCTCTCCTCCCTAAAGGTCTCGGTGGTTGACTTCCGGTGTCACCAAAGCTCCACACATGAAGTGTCCCAGAGAGTCCCTGGTGATCACATCCTTCCCAGTTTGGGCCACAGTCAGACAGGGAAGTTCCAAGAGGCATGCAAGTGGATCGTCCTGTTCTGCACACATTCCACCCTGGCCCCACGGTGTAAAAATATTCCTACCTCCTCCTCCTGATCAGGGTTCATGATCCCACCAGGATGATGACTCCTCTTTTCCTGCTCTTCTCCAGATACGAGGAGTCTGAGCACCCCAGGGAGTAGTTGTAGGTTGTAATTCTGTGGAGTCCTTGCTCTGCAGAATGTGCCCATTCTCTGCAGAATATGCCCTCCTTGAGGACCAGGCCTTCCAATCCTGCGCAGCCCGGAACAAAACAGAGGGCAAGCACGTATTCTCCCAAGGTGTCTCTGGGAATGTTGGTAAGGAGGGTTTCTCCTGCTTTCACTCCTTGCTCTTGGGCATCTGTGTTCTTCTTACCGGGGACGCGGCACCATATAGGTCGGATCCTGTATCTATGCTGCGTTCTGGAGGAAAGCACCACAGCCTTGCAGAGTATTTCTGATCTGGCGCTTCAGCTGTACCTTTGGCAGGCCATCTCAATGCTCTCTCAGCGAGGCTGCTTCTGAATTGTATGGTATGTGATACAATTAGGGGTGCCATGGTCATGAGCCCATTCCTGCACCTGGTTCACTGTGAGGAAGGTCCCATAGTTGGATGTTCAAGAGAGCAGGATTCCAAGCTCGTGGGTCTAGTACTTGTAAAAGCACTGCTTGCCTGCCCCTGGTAGTGGTTCCAGTTGAGGCTCTGCAGGCAGGAAAAGCAAACCCTTTCACCCAGAATTACCTTCTGTTCTGGTGAGAACAACTGCTGGCTCTTCCCAGAAGGAAGGAGCTTAGTATTAGGAACTAATCTAATTACTAGATAGCTGATTTGTCTCTTTGAGGCTGCCATACTGGGGGCTCATTGTGAGTCTCCATTCCTGGCAGGTGGATAACCTGAGGTGACAGTAATTCTAGAAGGCTTGGTAAGTGCCAGTGCATGCCGTTGGGCTCATTGTAACCTCTGCATCAGCCTCCATGGCAGGTGTAGCTGTGCCCGTCCAGCCAGGACTTACCACAGCTACTGACAGAATTAGGCCACTGTCACCTGGCTGAGTCGTTTTGTCTGCCTGGTGGTTTAGTTGTTGATGCTTCCTGGTGGGCATAAATGTGTGTTGCAGAGATCTTCATGCTTCATGCCCACTCCCATGCATCCATCCGTGTGGCTCAACCCCAGACTTTCCTCTCCAACCTTTTTCTTTCAAGTACCTAATCAGCCAGTCAGGCTATTTGCTATGCTCGTGAAGCCATCTATATTCTAATGTTGGGACCTTTTGCATTTAGCACAGTCAATGACCAGGCACACCATTTAAAGCTCTACTGATTGGGAAAGTTCTCCTTCTTTATGGTCTTTGAGAGCCACCCCTGACTGATCTATGATGCAGTCACTACATATTTTTGACTTGCACCCACATATTGAGCCAACCCATCCATAAACCAAGCTTGGGATATTTCTCCGTCTTTTAGTTGGCTGTACAGCCACCCCCACCCTGCCACCCCGCCACACACACACACACACACACACACACACACACACACA